>NC_080379.1:133909478-133979424 GCF_014773155.1 Arachis stenosperma
ATTGCATGTTTTTGTTGCATGCATATATCTTAAGTGATCTTCAAGATGTTCTTGATGATTTCCTTGTTTTGATCTTTGAATTCTATTGACTTGAGTATCTTTGTGTTTCATATGCATTCTCATTAGTGTCAGTAGTATACAAACTGCTAAGTTTGGTGTCTTGCATGCATTGTTATTTGATTTTAGTTACATTTTGATTATTTCTTATTATTAAAAATCCAAAAATATTTTCAATTTGTGTCTTTTCAAGTCAATAACATAGAGAATCGAAGATTCAGAACATACAGCAGAGGAACTGCACAGAAAAAGCTGGGCGTTCAAAATGCCCAGTGAAGAAGACAGACTGGCGTTTAAACGCCAGCCAGGGTACCTGGTTGGGCGTTTAACGCCCAAAAGGGTGCATTTTGGGCGTTAAACGCCAGAATGTGCACCATTCTGGGCGTTTAACGCCAGGATGGCAAAGGGGAAGAATTTTGTTTTCAAATCAATTTTTTTCAAGTTTTTCAAAATCAAATCTTTTTCAAATCAAATCTTTTCAATCAAATGTTTTCAAAATCAATTTCTTTCCTTTTTCAAAGATACTTACTAACAATTAATGATTTGATTGAACATTTCATGAATGTTGCCTTTTCTGCTGAGAAAAGTTTAATGTTTGAATCATATCTTTTCTTGTTAGGCAAGTCATTAATTTTTAAAATCAAATCTTTTTAAAATTGTTTTCAATTCATATCTTTTAAAATTGTTTTCAAATCATATCTTTTCAATCATATCTTCTCAATCACATCTATTTCAAAACAAATTTTCAGTCAAATCTTTTTAACTTCTAATTTCAAAATCTTTTTCAAAAATCACTTGATTTCTTTTCCACTTTGAGTTTTCGAAAATTATCAATCAATTCTTCAAAATGTTTTTGACATCTTTTTAATTAATTTTCGAAAATTCTCTTCCTCTCTTCCCACATCCTTCTATTTATGGAGTATCACTCCTTCTTAATGCACAATTCGAACCTTATCTAAGTAAAGTTCGAATTCTCCTTCTCCTTCTTCTTTCTATTTCTCTTTTCCTCTGACACCTCAAGGAATCTCTATACTGTGACATAGAGGACTCCACATTTTCTTGTTCTCTTCTCTTTCATATGAGCAGGAGCAGAGACAAAGGCATTCTTGTTGAAGCTGACCCTGAACCCGAAAGGACCTTGAAGAGAAAACTAAGAGAAGCCAAAGCACAACTCTCTTTAGAGGACCTGACCGAATTCTTCAAAGAAGAAGAAGACATGGCAGCCGAAAACAACAATAATGCAAACAATGCAAGGAAGGTGCTGGGTGACTTTACTGCACCTACTCCTGATTTTTATGGGAGAAGCATCTCAATCCCTGCCATTGGAGCAAACAACTTTGAGCTTAAGCCTCAATTAGTTTCTCTAATGCAACAGAATTGCAAGTTCCATGGACTTCCAATGGAAGATCCTCATCAGTTCTTAGATGAATTCTTGCAAATCTGTGACACAGTCAAGACTAATGGGGTTGACCCTGAGGTCTATAAACTGATGCTATTCCCTTTTGCTGTAAGAGACAGAGCTAGGATATGGTTGGACTCTCAACCTAAAGAAAGCCTGGACTCTGGGAAAAGCTAGTCAATGCCTTCTTGGCAAAGTTCTTTCCACCTCAAAGATGGAGCAAGCTTAGAGTGGAAGTCCAAACTTCAGACAGAAGGATGGAGAATCCCTCTATGAAGCTTGGGAAAGATACAACAATTAATCAGAAAATGTCCTTCTGACATGCTTTCTGAATGGAGCATCATAGGTATTTTCTATGATGGTCTCTCTGAACTATCCAAGATGTCTTTGGATAGCTCTGCTGGAGGATCTCTTCATCTGAAGAAGACGCCTACAGAGGCTCAAGAGCTCATTGAAATGGTTGCAAATAACCAATTCATGTACACTTCTGAAAGGAATCCTGTGAACAATGGGACAAGTCAGAAAGGAGTTCTTGAGATTGATGCTCTGAATGCCATATTGGCTCAGAACAAGATATTGACTCAACAAGTCAATTTGATTTCTCAAAGTCTGTCTGGAATGCAAAATGCACCAAGCAGTACTAAGGAGGCTTCATCTAAGGAAGAAGCTTATGATCCTGAGAACCCTTCAATGGAAGAGGTGAATTACCTAGGAGAACCCTATGGAAACACCTATAATTCATGGAAAATCACCCAAATCTCATGGAAGAATCAAGAGAGACCTCAACAGGTTTCAATAATAATGGTGGAAGACAGGTTTAACAATGGCAAACCTTTTCCATCATCTTCTCAGCAACAGACAGAGAATTCTAAGCAGAACCCTCTGACTTAGCAACCATGGTCTCTGATCTAATCAAAACCACTCAAAGTTTCATGACTGAAACAAGGTCTCCATTAGGAATTTGGAAGGACAATGTGACAGCTGAGCAAGAAAGTTACTGAACTCCCTCCAAGTACTCTTCCAAGCAACACAGAAGAAAATCCAAAGGAGAGTGCAAAGCCATCAATATGGCCGAATTTGGAGAGGAAGGGAGGAAGGAACGCCATGAGGAAGACCTCAATGGGCGTGCACTAGCCTCCAATGAGTTCCCCAATGAGGAACCATGGGAATCTGAGACTCAACATGAGACCATAGAGATTCCATTGGACTTACTTCTGCCTTTCATGAGCTCTGATGAGTATTCTTCCTCTGAAGAGGATGAGTATGTCACTGAAGAGCAAGTTGCTAAGTACCTTGGAGCAATCATGAAGCTAAATGACAATTATTTGGAAATGAGACTTGGGAGAATGAACCTCCTTTGCTCACCAAAGAGCTGGATGACTTGTCTAGGCAGAAATTACCTCAAAAGAGACAAGATCCTGGGAAGTTTTCCATACCTTGTACCATAGGCACCATGACCTTCAAGAAAGCTCTGTGTGACTTAGGGTCAAGTGTAAACCTCATGCCTCTCTCAGTAATGGAGAAGCTAAGGATCTTTGAGGTACAAGCTGCAAAAATCTCACTAGAGATGGCAGACAACTCAAGAAAACAAGCTTATGGACTTGTAGAGAATGTTTTGGTTAAGATTGAAGACCATTACATCCCTACTGATTTCATAGTCCTAGAGACTGGGAAGTGCATGGATGAAACCATCATCCTTGGCAGACCCTTCCTAGCCACAGCAAAGGCTGTGATTGATGTTGATGGAGGTGAACTGATCATTCAAGTGAATGGAGAATCCTTTGTGTTTAAGGCTCAAGGATATTCCTCTGTCACCATAGAGATGAAGCATGAAGAGCTTCTCTCAAATCAGAGTCAAGAAGAGCCCCCACAGTCAAACTCTAAGTTTGGTGTTGGGAGGCCACAACCAAACTCTAAGTTTGGTGTTGAACCCCCACATTCAAACTCTAAGTTTGGTGTTGGGAGGTTCCAACATTGCTCTGAATATCTGTGAGGCTCCATGAGAGCCCTCTGTCAAGCTACTGACATTAAAGAAGCGCTTGTTGGGAGGCAACCCAATGATTATATTTTATATATTTCTCTTTGTTATTTTATGTTTTTTGTAGGTTGATGATCATAAGAAGTCACAAAATCCATTGAAAAAAGCAAAAACAGAATGAAAAACAGGAAGAAAAACAGCACACCCTGGAGGAAGATGCTGCTGGCGTTTAAACGCCAGTAAGCCTAGCAATTGGGCGTTTAACGCCCAGTCTGGCACCATTCTGGGCGTTTAACGCCAGAAAGGGGCACCAGACTGGCGTTAAACGCCAGAAAAGGGCAAGAACCTGGCGTTAAACGCCAGGAATGGGCATCAGCCCGGCGTTTAACGCCAGAAATGCCTCAAAACGTGATTTTGAGCAACATTTGGTGCAGGGATGACTTTTCCTTGACACCACAGGATCTGTGGACCCCACAGGACCCCACCACCACTCTCTCTCTTCTTCCCCCATTCACCAATCACCTTAACACCTCTTCCCCAAAAACCCTTCCCCTATCAAATCCCATCTTTCTCTTCACCACTCACATCCATCCTTCATAAAACCCCACCAACCTCACCCTTCAAATTCAAACCACTTTCCTTCCCAAACCCAAACAATATGGCCGAACCTCATCTCCCCTCTCTCCTATATAAACCCTTCTTAACCCCTTCATTTTCACACAACCAAAACACCACTTCTCCCCCTCTTTGGCCGAATACACCACCATCTCCCTCTTCCTCATTTCTTCTTCATCTACTCTCTTCTTTCTTCTTTTGCTCGAGGACGAGCAAACATTTTAAGTTTGGTGTGGTAAAAGCGTTGCTTTTTCGTTTTTCCATAACCATTATGGCATCCAAGGCCAGAGAAACCTCTAGAAAGAGGAAAGGGAAGGCAAAAGCTTCCACCTCCGAGTCATGGGAGATGGATAGGTTCATCTCAAGGGTGCATCAAGACCACTTTTATGAAGTTGTGGCCTTGAAGAAGGTGATCCCCGAGGTCCCCTTTTCACTCAAAAAGGGTGAATATCTGGAGATCCGCCATGAGATCCAAAAGAAGAGGTTGGGAAGTACTTACCAACCCCATTCAACAAGTTGGAATCTTGATGGTTCAAGAGTTCTATGCCAATGCATGGATCACCAAGAGCCATGATCAAAGTATGAACCCGGATCCAAAGAATTATCTTACTATGGTTCGGGGGAAATACTTGGATTTTAGTCCGGAAAGTGTGAGGGTGGCGTTCAACTTGCCTATGATGCAAGGAGATGAACATCCTTACACAAGAAGGGTCAACTTTGATCAAAGGTTGGACCAAGTCCTCACAATCATATGTGAAGAGGGCGCACAATGGAAGAGAGATTCAAGAGGCAAGCCGGTTCAATTGAGAAGGCATGACCTCAAACCCGTGGCTAGAGGATGGTTGGAGTTTATCCAACGCTCAATCATTCCCACTAGCAACCGGTCCGAAGTTACTTTAGACCGGGCCATCATGATCCATAGCATCATGATTGGAGAAGAAGTGGAAGTTCATGAGGTCATAGCCCAAGAACTCTACAAAGTGGCGGACAAGACTTCCACCTTAGCAAGGTTAGCCTTTCCTCACCTCATTTGTCACCTCTGTTATTCAGTTGGAGTTGACATAGAGGGAGACATCACCATTGATGAGGATAAGCCCATTACCAAGAAAAGGATGGAGCTCACAAGAGACCCCTCTCATCATGAGATCCCTGAGATGCCTCAAGGGATGCACTTTCCTCCACAAAACTATTGGGAGCAACTAAACACCTCCCTAGGAGAATTGAGTTCCAACATGGGACAACTAAGGGTGGAGCACCAAGAACACTCCATTCTCCTCCATGAAATTAGAGAAGATCAAAGAATCATGAGAGAGGAGCAACAAAGGCAAGGAAGAGACACTGAGGAGCTCAAGCACTCTATAGGACCTTCAAGGGGAAGGCAGAGCCGCCATCACTAAGGTGGACCCGTTCCTTGATTTCCTTGTTCTTTATTCTTCTGTTTTTCGAATTTTAGTGCTTATGTTTATCCATGTTTGTGTCTTATGATCATTAGTGTCTTAGTGTTTATGCCTTAAAGTTATGAATGTCCTATGAATCCATCACCTTTCTTAAATAAAAACGTGCTTAATTGAAAAGGAAAAGAATTGCATGAATTTTGAATTTTATAACAGTTTAATTATTTTGATGTGGTGGCAACACTTTTGTTCTCTGAATGTATGCTTGAACAGTGCATATGTCTTTTGAATTTGTGGTTCATGAATGTTGGCTCTTGAAAGAATGATGAAAAAGGAGACATGTTACTGAGGATCTGAAAAATCATAAAAATCATTCTTGAAGCAAGAAAAAGCAGTGAATACAAAAAAAAAAAGCAAAAAGCAAACGAAAAAAAAAAAGAAAGAAGAAAAAAAAGAAAAAAAGAAAGAAATAAAGTTGTGATCCAAGGCAATAAGAGTGTGCTTAAGAACCCTGGACACCTCTAATTGGGGACTTTAGCAAAGCTGAGTCACAATCTGAAAAGGTTCACCCAATTATGTGTCTGTGGCATGTATGTATCCGGTGGTAATACTGGAAGACAGAGTGCTTTGGGCCACGGCCAAGACTCAATAAGTAGCTGTGTTCAAGAATCATCATACTTAACTAAGAGAATCAATAACACTATCTGGATTCTGAGTTCCTAAAGAAGCCAATCATTCTGAGTTCCAAGGGATAAAGTGAGATGCCAAAACTATTCAGAGGCAAAAAGCTAAAAGCCCCGCTCATCTAATTAATACTGATCTTCATAGATGTTTTTGGAGTTCATTGCATATTCTCTTCTTTTTATCTTATTTGATCTTTAGTTGCTTGAGGAAAAGCAACAATTTAAGTTTGGTGTTGTGATGAGCGGATAATTTGTACGCTTTTTGGCATTGTTTTTAGTGTGTTTTTAGTAGTTTTAGTTGAGTTCTTAGTATATTTTTATTAGTTTTTAGTTAAAATTCACTTTTCTGGACTTTACTATGAGTTTGTGTGTTTTTCTGTGATTTCAGATATTTTCTGGCTGAAATTGAGGGACCTGAGCAAAAATCTGATTCAGAGACTGAAAAGGACTGCAGATGCTGTTGGATTCTGACCTCCCTGCACTCGAAGTGGATTTTCTGGAGCTACAGAAGCCCAATTGGCGCGCTATCAACGGCGTTGGAAAGTAGACATCCTGGGCTTTCCAGCAATATATGATAGTCCATACTTTGCCCAAGATTTGATGGCCCAAACCGGCGTTCAAAGTCACCTCAAGAAATTCCAGCGTTAAACGCCGGAACTGGCACCTAATTGGGAGTTAAACGCCCAAACTGGCATAAAAGCTGGCGTTTAACTCCAAGAGAAGTCTCTACACGAAAATGCTTCATTGCTCAGCCCAAGCACACACCAAGTGGGCCCGGAAGTGGATTTTTATGTCATTTACTCATCTTTGTACACCTTAGGCTACTAGTTTTCTATAAGTAGGACCTTTTACTATTGTAATATGGGGAGTCTTTTGATCATGTTTTAATGATTGAACTCACTTTGGGAGGCTGGCCATTCGGCCATGCCTAGACCTTGTTCTTATGTATTTTCAACGGTGGAGTTTCTACACACCATAGATTAAGGTGTGGAGCTCTGCTGTACCTCGAGTATTAATGCAATTACTATTGTTCTTCTATTCAATTCCGCTTGTTCTTTGTCCAAGATATCACTTGTTCTTCAACTTGATGAAGGTGATGATCCGTGACACTCATCATCATTCTCACCTATGAACAAGGTGACTGACAACCATTCTTGTTCTACAAGCATCTGAGGCTTAGTGAATATCTCTTGGATTTCTGATTACATGATGCATGGTTGATCGCCTGACAACCGAGTGCTCGCCTAACAAACGAGCCAACCATTCCGTGAGATCAGAGTCTTCGTGGTATAGGCAAGAACTGATGGCGGCATTCAAGAGAATCCGGAAGGTCTAACCTTGTCTGTGGTATTCTGAGTAGGATTCAATGATTGAATGACTGTGACGTGCTTCAAACTCCTGAGGGCGGGGCGTTAGTGACAGACGCAAAAGAATCACTGGATTCTATTCCGGCCTGATTGAGAACCGACAGATGGATAGCCGATGCTGTGACAGGGCATCAGGAACGTATTTCCAATGAGAGGATGGGAGGTAGCCACTGACAACGGTGAAACCCTTGCATAAGCTTGCCATGGAAAGGAGTAAGATGGATTGGATGAAGACATTAGGAAAGCAGAGAGACGGAAGGGGAGGCATCTTCATTCGCTTATCTGAAGCTCTCACCAATGATATGCATAAGTATCTCTATCTTTATCTTATTACTTTATTCATCATCTATACCCATTTGAGTCTGCCTGACTGAGATTTACAAGATGACCATAGCTTGCTTCATACCACCAATCTCCGTGGGATCGACCCTTACTCGCGTAAGGTTTATTACTTGGACGACCCAGTGCACTTGCTGGTTAGTTGTGCGAAGTTGTGTTTATGCCATGGTATTGAGCACCAAGTTTTTGAAAAGTATTGATCACAATTTCGTGCACCAGTTTCACCGTTGTCAGTGGCTACCTCCTATCCTCTCAGTGAAAACGTTCCTATGCTCTGTCACAGCATATGGCTAATCATCTGTCGGTTCTCGGTCAGGCCGGAATAGAATCCAGCGATTCTTTTGCGTCTGTCACTAACGCCCCGCCTGCTAGGAGTTTGAAGCACGTCACAGTCATTCAATCATTGAATCCTACTCAGAATACCACAGACAAGGTTAGACCTTCCGGATTCTCTTGAATGCCGCCATCAGTTCTCGCCTATACCACGAAGACTCTGATCTCACGGAATGGCTGGCTCGTTTGTCAGGCGAGCACTCGGTTGTCAGGCGATCAACCATGCATCGTGTATCAGGAATCCAAGAGATAAACACTAGAGCCTCGTATGCTTGTAGAACAAGAGTGGTTGTCAGTCACTTTGTTCATGAGTGAGAATGATGATGAGTGTCATGGATCATCACATTCATCAAGTTGAAGAACAAGTGATATCTTGGACAAAGAACAAGCGGAATTGAATAGAAGAACAATAGTAATTGCATTAATACTCGAGGTACAGCAGAGCTCCACACCTTAATCTATGGTGTGTAGAAACTCCACCGTTGAAAATACATAAGAACAAGGTCTAGGCATGGCCGTGAGGCCAGCCCCCAAATGATCTAAGAACTAGATGTCCAAAGATGATCTAGAGATCTAAAGTGATCAAAAGATGTAAAGATCAAAAGATGTAAAGATCAAAAGATGAAAATACAATAGTAAAAGGTCCTACTTATAGGAAACTAGTAGCCTAAGGTGTACAAAGATGAGTAAATGACATAAAAATCCACTTCCGGGCCCACTTGGTGTGTGCTTGGGCTGAGCAATGAAGCATTTTCGTGTAGAGACTCTTCTTGGAGTTAAACGCCAGCTTTGGTGCCAGTTTGGGCGTTTAACTCCCATTTTGGTGCCAGTTCCGGCGTTTAACGCTGGAATTCCTGAGGGTGACTTTGAACGCCGGTTTGGGCCATCAAATCTTGGGCAAAGTATGGACCATCATATATTGCTGGAAAGCCCAGGATGTCTACCTTCCAACGCCGTTGAGAGCGCCCCAATTGGGCTTCTGTAGCTCCAGAAAATCCACTTCGAGTGCAGGGAGGTCAGAATCCAACAGCATCTGCAGTCCTTTTCAGTCTCTGAATCAGATTTTTGCTCAGGTCCCTCAATTTCAGCCAGAAAATACCTGAAATCACGGAAAAACACACAAACTCATAGTAAAGTCCAGAAAAGTAAATTTTAACTAAAAACTAATAAAAATATACTAAAAACTAACTAGATCATACTAAAAACATACTAAAAACAATGCCAAAAAGCGTACAAATTATCCGCTCATCACCCGTTACCAGAGTTCAAACCATGGGATAAACCCATCAATGGAGAGCGAGATCAAGATTGTTCCTGCATGATTTGTGACAATGAGGATTGAATGTAATCAAACTTCAAGCTCGTAGTCTCTGTGGCTCTCGCACGTTTAGCACGAGTCTCATCCGAGACCTCCTCGATGCGCTGACCCAAGCGTTTCAGCTCTGCCTCCAAGATTTTGAGCCTCGTATTTTTTGCCATGGCAAGATGAAAGCACCAAATGATAGGGTAATAGATAATCTCAAAAAAAAGTGAAGTGGTATGTACATTGAATAGAGGAATTAAGTTAGAAACACAAGTTTAGAGTTCAGAACTAAGAACAATCAGAAGAAAATCAAGCTCATCAGTGAGTTGAGCTCTAAGAAAAGAAACAGAATAGAGTTCTTCAATGTAATAGTAAATATGATAGAATTGAAAGAAATAGGGAGATCATAATCTGTAGAATCAGATTGCAGCAGTGAAAAAAATCCATAACCTGAGAAAGATGGAATTGGGAATCAACAAAGTGGCAGAGAAGATAACAGAATAGAAGAATAGAAGAGAATATTCTATTTAGCAGCAGAATGAGAGTGACAGAAAAGAAAGAGAGTTGAGTGAGGAAGAAGGAAGAAAAATAACACAATACACTTAGTGCCTGAATTCTGTCAGCATCCTGCTATTTGACCTCTCTCTCATGCTTCTTCTGAGGCCCTAAATTTGTGGATCGGCTGCCATCTGTCCCAAGTTAGTTGCATTCTCTTTTGCTAACGTTGTATGCCTCTCACTTCCTTCCTTGCATTCAACTATACTTGTATCACACATGCATAAAAAGACATCTTTATTAAAAGACACATTCATAAAAAGACAAAAATTATCTAATGAGAGTTGCGACTCCTAATTTAAAAACTTAAAATCTACACGACTCCCTTCTTAATAAGTTTGATGTTTTAAAATAAAAATAAAAATAAAAATATAAACACAAATACGGTAATCATTGTTTTCTTCTCAATCTGAATATATAGGTTGCATTTGATAAAAAAAATAAAATAAAATAGGACACTAAAATTAAGACACAAAAAATAAAGATATAAAAATTAATATTATTATATTTTATTTGATAATAAATTAAAATAAATTATAAAAATTTAATTTACTTTTACTTTATATAAAAAAATTTAAAAATATACAATAATAAAAAATATAATTATAAAATTTAATAAAATAATAAAAAAATTATGTCTCTATATTATTTTTATCAATAAAAAATATAAAATATACAAATTTAATATTTTTAGATATAATATCCGTGTATAACTCTATATCTTATTTACTAAACAAACGCAGTGATATTTTTTATTCGACGTTTCAATGGAGAAGATTATTAAATGAGTTGCCAAGTTGCAACTTGGAAATTCTACTGCTTTAACAATCATAGCTCACCTCTGGTATAACTGTTTAAGGCACATTTTGGCCATTCTAAATTACAAGCGCCTAATGTGGATAATCTTTATTTATTTTTGAGAAAATTCTAATCGCTATACCGACAGATGCTAAAATGACACTTTTCTCTTTTCTATTTATAAAATATATATTTTTTTTCTTTATAACTTTTAAAAAACCTCTTTTTTAATTCATTTTAAATTTTTGTATTAACTAATGTTAACTTTATTCGATTTTCAAGAAAAAACAAATTATTCTTTTTAAAAATATCCTTTAACAAAAATTTTATATTTTTGCCATTAAATTTTGCTTATCAAAATATCTTTTAATAAAATATTTTTTATTAATTAAATTATATTTTTACTAAAATATTTTTTTAAAAAATTTAATAATTAAATTTTTTTAAGATATCCTGCAACAATTTTTTATTTATTACATTGTAATTTTACCAAAATTTTTGTTAACAATTATTTTTATATTTTATTATTAATTTTTGATATATATATATATATTATTTTAACACTAAATAAAAAAATTACCACTATTAATATGTATAACAATTAATATATATTGATATTAGAAAATAATCTTACTAAAATTTTTTTATTTAATATTAAAATAATATATATTGATATCAGAAAATTAATAGTAAAATATAACTATAATTGTTAACAAAAATTTTGATAAAATCATAATTTAATAATTAAAAAATATTTGAATGATATCTTAGAAAAAAAATATTTTAATTATTAAATTTTTAAAAAAAATATTTTGGTAAAAATACAATTTAATCAATAAAAAAATAATTTATTAAAGGATATTTTGGTAAGAAAAATTTAATGATAAAAATTTTTTTGTTAAAAATTTTTTTTGTAATAAATAGTTTTTTGAAAAATAGATAAAATTAACATTAATTAACACAAAAAATTTAAAATAAATTAAAAAAATTTTAAAAATTATAATAAAAATATATTTTACAAATAAAAAAATATCATTTTAATATTTCTCTAAGTGAAATTTTTTATTTATTTATTTGTTTTTGTAGCCATTTTGAAGAAATCTATCTGTAGAGTGTAGAGTCAACAAGTGATATCTATTTTCGGTAATTTTTTTAAAAATGAATGAGTACAGTGTGTTATCCATTATTACGAAATGGTAAGAAAACTAATTCCAGAAATATACTTGTATATATATACTTTTTTTCTTAGTCCAAATTATAATATCTATCACTTTGCTCATTTATAAACTAATTAAAATTTTGATTTTATATGTGATGACAATTCATCTTATGCTAGTTTCACAAGCATTTTCTATTTGTTTTCATTAGGTTTCATGCACTCTCTTGCACAATAAGTAAGTAATTAGATTAGAATTTCATGTATTTCTTGGTTCAATTAAACATGGGTGTTTATGTGCTTTTTCACAAGGTTTTATGCTAATTTTACTTGATGTATGTTATGAATGGTGCAAATTCCTAGCCAAATTCTACCCCCTCAAAGAGTCATTAAATTGAAAACTAATGTACAAACCTTCAGACAGCTAGAGGGAGAATCATTTTATGAAGCCTAGGAGAGGTATAAAGCTTTGATTAGAAGATGCCCAGAAGGAATGTTCAATGAGTGGGTAAAGCTACAAAATTTTTATGAAGGCTTGTCCATGAGTTCAAGGAAAGCCTTGGATTATTCTTCAGGAGGATCACTTCAAATGATGAAGACTGCACAAGAAGTACATGATCTTATAGATATGGTGGCCAACAATGAGTATTTCTACTCCTCTGAAAGACAAGCAGCTCCCAAGAGAGGCGTATTTGAGCTTGAACGTGTTGATACAATATTAGCTCAAAACAAGATCATGCATCAGCAACTTCAACAACAAATAGAAATGATATCAAAGAGGATGGATGGACTACAACTTGCAGCAGTGAGCACAACCAATCAACCACCAGTGGTGTGGGGACAACAAGAAGAGAAATATGAAGAGCAGCAGCCTGAACAAGTTCAATATATGCACAACCAAGGTGCTGGACAGAATGATTTTCATGGGGATACTTACAATTCATCTTGGAGAAACTACCCCAATTTGAAGTGGGGAGAGAACCAAAACTCATGGCAAAGAAATTTTAACCAAAACAACTCTCGCAATACAAACCACCAAAATCATCAAACCACTAACCAAAACCCATACAAAAAACCACAAAATAATCACCCCCATTCAATTACTATCCACCAAATAATCCATCAACTAACCACAATAATTATCACTCACCATCTACATCCCACAATCAGCCACAACCCCCCCAAGAATCCTAAAGAATATACAATTTGGAGATGATGATGGAGAAAATGATGAAGCATCAAGAATTGGCCAACAAGAATCATGAAGCCTCACTGAGAAATCTGGAAAGACAAATTGGACAATTATCCAAATAGGCAGCTGAAAGACCAACCAATGCTTTTTCAAGTGACACCATTCCCAACCCCAAAGAAGAATGCAAAGCAATTCAGCTTAGGAGTGGAAGGACATTGGAGAATGACAAGGTTGATAATAAGAAAGAAGTGGCAGCTGAAGAGAGAGACCAAGAGAAGTACAAGAAAAAGGAGGAAGAGCCTCAAACCTCAAGGAAGGGAAAACAAGTCATGGAGGAGCATCCACAAGAACAGTGGAAGGAGGTAAAGCCTTACATCCCTCCTCTGCCATACCCTCAAAGGTTGCAAAGAGAGCTTAAGGATCAGCAATTTCCCAAGTTCCTAGAGATTTTTAAGAAGTTGAAAATCAATTTTCCACTTGCAGAAGCATTGGAGCAGATGCCTTATATGCAATATTTCTCAAGGAACTTATTAACAAGAAGAAAAGCTGGAATGAAAAGGAGACCATGATCTTGACCCAAGAGTGCAGCGTAGTAATTCAAAAAGGCATTCCACCAAAACTCAAAGATCCGGGAAGCTTTATCATATCATGCACTATAGGCAACATGACATTGGAAAGAGCTCTCTGTGACTTGGGTGCCAGCATCAACTTGATGCCTCTCTCAATGATGAAAAAGCTTGCAATAGAGGAAGTTAAACCTACCAGGATGTCACTCCAAATGGCTGATAGATCACTAAAAATACCCAATGAAGTTGTAGAGAACTTGTTGGTGAAGGTTGGAGAATTCATCTTGCTTGCTGATTTTGTCATCTTAGACATTGAAGAAGAAGGACACAACTCAATTATCTTGGGGAGACCTTTCTTAGCAACAGCAAGAACTATCATCGATGTAGAGAAAGGTGAAATGATCCTCAGGGTGCATGATGAACAAATGATCATTAATGTCTTTAAAGCCATACAATATCCCCCTGAGAAAGAAAAGTATATGAGAGTGGAAATGATAGAAGACTTGGTGGAAAAAGTACTTGAAGCCAACGGTCAAGAGGAACAAGAAGAGGAAATAGAAGGAGAACAAGATGTCGTAGAAGAAAGAGTAGCTGAAATCTCTTTTGAAGGCAAGAAAGGGGAGGAGCCAAAACAAGAGCTAAAGCCCCTCCTTCCTAATCTCAAATATGCATTCCTTGGAGGAAAAGAGACCCTGCCAGTAATCACCAATTCATCCTTAAGCATGGAAAATGAAGAAAAGTTTATTGAAGTGTTGAGAATTCACAAAACGGCTTTAGGATGGACAATTGATGACATCAAGGGCATAAGCCTTGCTATTTGTATGCATAAGATTTTGCTATAGGAGGATTTAAGACCTGTGGTACAACCTCAAAGAAGGCTAAATCCAACCATGAAGGAAGTAGTTCAAAAAGAGGTGATGAAACTGTGGAATGCTAGAATCATCTACCCAATCTCTGACAGTCCTTGGGTGAGTCCAGTCCAAGTGGTACCCAAGAAGAGAGGCATGACCGTCTTCTTCAATGAGAAGAATGAATTAATCCCTACAAGGACAGTGACGGGGTAGAGGATGTGTATTGATTATAGAAGACTGAATAAGGCTACAAGGAAGGATCATTCTCCCCTCCCTTTCATTGACCAAATGTTAGAGAGATTGGCTGGTCATGCCTATTACTTCTTCTTGGATGGATACTCTGGATATAATCAGATAGTGGTGGATCCAAAAGACCAAGAGAAGACATCTTTCACCTGTCCATTTGGAGTCTTCGCCTACAGGAGGATGCTCTTTGGGCTATGTTGTGCTCTAACAACCTTCCAAAGGTGTATGCTTTCCATATTCTCTGACATGGTAGAAAAATTTTTAGAGGTCTTTATGGATGACTTTTCTGTCTTTGGTAATTCTTTGGATACTTGTTTGCATCATCTAACCCTTGTCTTGAAAAGATGCCAAGAAATAAATTTGATTTTAAATTGGAAAAAGTGTCATTTCATGGTACCAGAAGGTATTGTTCTTGTGCATAAGGTTTCAAGCAAGGGTATTGATGAGCGGATAATTTATACGCTTTTTGGCATTGTTTTTAGTATGTTTTTAGTATGTTTCAGTTAGTTTTTAGTATATTTTTATTAGTTTTTAGTTAAAATTTACTTTTCTGGACTTTACTATGAGTTTGTGTATTTTTCTGTGATTTCAAGTATTTTCTGGCTGAAATTGAGGGACCTGAGCAAAAATCTGATTCAGAGACTGAAAAGGACTGCAGATGCTGTTGGATTCTGACCTCCCTGCACTCGAAATGGATTTTCTGGAGCTACAGAAGCCCAATTGGCACGATCTCAACGGCGTTGGAAAGTAGACATTCTGGGCTTTCCATCAATGTATAATAGTCCATACTTTGCCCAAGATTTGATGGCCCAAACCGGCGTTCCAAATCAGCCCAAAACTGCCCAGCGTTAAACGCCGGAACTGGCACAAGAATGGGAGTTAAACGCCCAAACTGGCACAAAAGCTGGCGTTTAACTCCAAGAAGAGTCTCTACACGAAAATGCTTCAATGCTCAGCCCAAGCACACACCAAGTGGGCCCAGAAGTGGATTTTTATGTCATTTACTCATCTTTGTAAACCTTAAGCTACTAGTTCTCTATAAATAGGACCTTTTGCTATTGTTATTTTTATCTTTTGATCATGTTTTTATGATTGAACCCTCTTTGGGAGGCTGGCCTCACGGCCATGCCTAGACCTTGTTCTTATGTATTTTCAACGGTGGAGTTTCTACACACCATAGATTAAGGTGTGGAGCTCTGCTGTACCTCGAGTATTAATGCAATTACTATTGTTCTTCTATTCAATTCAGCTTGTTCTTGTTCCAAGATATCACTTGTTCTTCAACTTGATGAATGTGATGATCCGTGACACTCATCATCATTCTCACCTATGAACGCGTGACTGTCAATCACCTCCGTTCTACCTTAGATTGGGTAGATATCTCTTGGATTCTTTAACCGGAATCTTCGTGGTATAAGCTAGAATTGATGACTGCATTCAAGAGAATCCGGAAGGTCTAACCTTGTCTGTGGTATTCTGAGTAGGATTCAATGATTGAATGACTGTGACGAGCTTCAAACTCGCGATTGTGGGGCGTTAGTGACAGACGCAAAAGAATCACTGGATTCTATTCCGACATGATCGAGAACCGACAGCTGGATAGCCGTGCCGTGACAGGGTGCGTTGAACATTTCCACTGAGAGGACGGGACTGTAGCCATTGACAACAGTGATGCCCAACATACAGCTTGCCATGGAAAGGAGTAAGAAGGATTGGATGAAGACAGTAGGAAAGCAGAGAGACGGAAGGGACAAAGCATCTTCATACGCTTATCTGAAGTTCTCACCAATGAATTATATAAGTATCTCTATCTTTATCTTTATGTTTTATTCGTATATCACCCATACCCATTTGAGTCTGCCTGACTAAGATTTACAAGGTGACCATAGCTTGCTTCATACCAACAATCTCCGTGGGATCGACCCTTACTCGCGTAAGGTTTATTACTTGGACGACCCAGTGCACTTGCTGGTTAGTTGTGCGAAGTTGTGTTTATGCCATGGTATTGAACACCAAGTTTTTGGATTCATTACCGGGGATTATTTGAGTTGTGAAAAGTATTAATCACAATTTCGTGCACCAAGTTTTTGGCGCCGTTGCCGGGGAATTAAATGTCCTAACTACAGTTTCGCATTTGTTCCCTGCAATAACAGTGCCAAGTTTTGATCCGGCAACAACACCAAGTTTTTGGCGCCGTTGCCGGGGATTGTTTCGAGTATGGACAACTGACGGTTCATCTTGTTGCTTAGATTAGGTATTTTTCAGAGTTCTTAAGAATGAATTCTAGTGTTTAAAGGTGATGATTTTATCATCACCAAAGCTGATTGATTCTCATCAATTTAGCTCTTGAATGCAATGTCCTGCTGAAGCTTGGCTATCCATGTCTAATTCCTTTAGACTGAAGCTTTAGACTAACATTGCATGATTCCTGGAATTCTCATTAAGAATTTTGATACCTTTATTTTCTTCTTCCACTTAATTTTCGAAAAACCCAAAAAAAAAATTTACAAAATCATAAAAACCAAAAAATATTTTATGTTTCTTGTTGAGTCCAGTGTCTCATTTTAAGTTTGGTGTCTTGCATGCATTGTTTATTTGATCTTGGTTCTGTTTTCAAGTCAATAATACAGGGAACTGAAGATTCAGTACATGCAGCAGAGGAATTATACAGAAAAAGATGGGCGTTCAAAACGCCCAGTGAAGAAGGAAAAACTGGCGTTTAAACGCCAGCTAGGGTGCCTGGCTGGGCGTTTAACGCCCAAAAGGGTAGCATTTTGGGCGTTAAACGCCAGAATGGATACCATTCTGGGCGTTTAACGCCAGGATGGCACAAGAGGGAAGATTCTGTTTTCAATTCAAATTTTTTTTCAAGTTTTCAAAGTTTTTCAAAATCAAATCTTTTTCAAATCATATCTTTTCAATCAAATCTTTTTCAAAATCAATTTCTTTCCATTTTCAAAAATACTTGCTATCAATTAATGATGTGATTCAACATTTCAAGTATGTTGCCTTTTCTGTTGAGAAAGGTTTAATGTTTGAATCATATCTTTTCTTGATAGGCAAGTCATTAATTTTTAAAATCAAATCTTTTTAAATTGTTTTTCAAATCATATCTTTTCAATCATATCTTTTTAATCACATCTTTTTCAAAATAGTTTTCAATCATATCTTCTTCAAAAATCTTTTTCAAAATGTTTTTAAAATCTTTTACTTAATTTTCGAAAAATCTCTTCCCCTCTTCTCACATCCTTCTATTTATGGAGTACCACTCCTCCTCAATGCATAATTCGAACTCTATCTCACTAAGTTCGAATTCTTCTACCTCTTCCATCTATTTTTCTGTTCCTCTGACACCTCAAGGAATCTCTATACTGTGACATAGAGGATTCCACATTTTCTTGTTCTCTTCTCTTTCATATGAGCAGGAGCAAGGACAAAAGCATTCTTGTTGAGGCTGACCCTGACCCTGAACCTGAAAGGACCTTGAAGCGAAAGCTAAGAGAAGCTAAGGCACAACTCTCTGTAGAGGACCTAACAGAAATCTTCAAAGAAGAGGAACCCATGGCAGCCGAAAACAACAACAATGCCAACAATGCAAGGAAGGTGCTGGGTGACTTTACTGCACCTACTCCCGACTTCTATGGGAGAAGCATCTCTATCCCTGCCATTGGAGCAAACAACTTTGAGCTTAAGCCTCAATTAGTTTCTCTAATGCAACAGAATTGCAAGTTCCATGGACTTCCATTGGAAGATCCTCATCAGTTTTTAGCTGAATTCGTGCAAATCTGTGACACTGTCAAGACTAATGGGGTTGACCCTGAGGTCTACAGACTTATGCTATTTCCTTTTGCTGTAAGAGACAGAGCTAAGATATGGTTGGACTCACAACCTAAAGAAAGCCTGAACTCTTGGGAAAAGCTAGTCAATACCTTCTTGGCAAAGTTCTTTCCACCTCAAAAATTGAGTAAGCTTAGAGTGGAAGTCCAAACCTTCAGACAGAAGGAAGGAGAATCCCTCTATGAAGCTTGGAAAAAATACAAACAATTAATCAGAAAGTGTCCCTCTGACATGCTTTCTGAATGGAGCATCATAGGTATTTTCTATGATGGTCTCTCTGAACTATCCAAGATGTCATTGGATAGCTCTGCTGGAGGATCTCTTCATCTGAAGAAGACGCCTACAGAAGCTCAAGAACTAATTGAAATGGTTGCAAATAACCAATTCATGTACACTTCTGAAAGGAATCCTGTGAACAATGGGACAAATCAGAAGAAAGGAGTTCTTGAGATTGATACTCTGAATGCCATATTGGCTCAGAACAAAATATTGACTCAGCAAGTCAATTTGATTTCTCAAAGTCTGTCCGGAATGCAAGCTGCACCAGGCAGTACTAAGGATGCTTCATCTGAAGAATAAGCTTATGATCCTGAGAACCCTTCAATGGAAGAGGTGAATTACATGGGAGAACCCTATGGAAACACCTATAATTCTTCATGGAGAAATCATCCAAATTTCTCATGGAAGGATCAACAGAGACCTCAACAAGGTTTCAACAATAATAATGGTGGAAGAAACAGGTTTAGCAATGGCAAGCCTTTTCCATCATCTTCTCAGTAACAGACAGAGAATTCTAAGCAGAACCACTCTGACTTAGCAACCATGATCTCTGATCTAATCAAAACCACTCAAACTTTCATGACTGAAACAAGGTCCTCCATTAGAAACTTGGAGGCACAAGTGGGACAGCTGAGTAAGAAAATTACTGAACTCCCTCCTAGTACTCTTCCAAGCAATACAGAAGAAAATCCAAAAGGAGAATGCAAGGCCATCAACATGGCCGAATTTGGAGAGGAGGAAGAGGCAGTGAACGCCACTGAGGAAGACCTCAATGGACGTCCACTGGCCTCCAATGAGTTCCCTAATGAGGAACCATGGGAATCTGAGGCTCACACTGAGACCATAGAGATTCCATTAGATTTAATTCTGCCATTCATGAGCTCTGATGAGTATTCTTCCTCTGAAGAGGATGAGTATGTCATTAAAGAGCAAGTTACTAAATACCTTGGAGCAATCATGAAGCTAAATGACAAGTTATTTGGTAATGAGACTTGGGAGGATGAACCCCCTTTGCTCACCAAAGAACTGGATGACTTGTCTAGGCAGAAATTACCTCAAAAGAGACAAGATCCTGGGAAGTTTTTAATACCTTGTACCATAGGCACCATGACCTTTAAGAAGGCTCTGTGTGACCTAGGGTCAAGTGTAAACCTCATGCCTCTCTCTGTAATGGAGAAGCTAGGGATCTTTGAGGTACAAGCTGCAAGAATCTCACTAGAGATGGCAGACAATTCAAGAAAACAAGCTTATGGACTTGTAGAGGATGTTTTGGTGAAGATTGAAGACCATTACATCCCTGCTGATTTCATAGTCCTAGAGACTGGAAAGTGCATAGATGAATCCATCATCCTTGGCAGACCCTTCCTAGCCACAGCAAAGGCTGTGATTGATGTTGACAGAGGAGAAGTGATCATTCAAGTGAATGAAGAATCCTTTGTGTTTAAGGCTCAAGGATATCCCTCTGTCACCATGGAGAGGAAGCATGAAGAGCTTCTCTCAAAACAGAGTCAAACAGAGCCCCCACAGTCAAACTCTAAGTTTGGTGTTGGGAGGCCACAACCAAATTCTAAGTTTAGTGTTGAACCCCTACATTCAAACTCTAAGTTTGGTGTTGGGAGGTTCCAACATTGCTCTGAGTATCTGTGAGGCTCCATGAGAGCCCTCTGTCAAGCTACTGACATTAAAGAAGCGCTTGTTGGGAGGCAACCCAATGTTATATTTTATCTATTTTCCTTTGTTATTTTATGTTTTCTGTAGGTTGATGATCATGAGAAGTCACAAAATCAATTGAAAAAGCAAAAACAGAATGAAAAACAAAAAGAAAAATAGCACACCCTGGAGGAGAACTTGCTGGCGTTTAAACGCCAGTGAAGCTAGCAAATGGGCGTTTAACACCCAGTCTGGCACCATTCTGGGCGTTTAACGCCAGAAAGGGGCACCAGACTGGCGTTAAACGCCAGAAAAGGGCAAGCACCTGGCGTTAAACGCCAGAAAAGGGCACCAGCCCGGCGTTTAACGCTAGAATTGGCAAAGGGTGCATTTTTGCACGCCACTTGGTGCAGGGTTGAATTTTCCTTGACACCTCAGGATCTGTGGACCCCACAGGATCCCCACCTACCCCACCACCTTCTCTCTTCTTCTTCACTCATTCACCAATCACCTCAACACCTCTTCCCCAAAAACCCTTCACCTATCAAATCCCATCTTTCTCTTCACCACTCACATCCATCCTTCATAAAACCCCACCTACCTCACCATTCAAATTCAAACCACCTTCCCTCCCAAACCCACCCATAATGGCCGAACCCTACCCCTCTCTTCACCCCTATATAAACCCATCTTCACTCCTTCATTTTCACACACCCTAAACATTACTTTTCCCCCTTTGGCCGAACCACAAAGCCATCTCCCTCTCCTCTATTTCTTCTTCTTCTACTCTCTTCTTTCTTCTTTTGCTCGAGGACGAGCAAACCTTTTAAGTTTGGTGTGGTAAAAGCATTGCTTTTTGTTTTTCCATAACCATTTATGGCATCCAAGGTCGGAGAAACCTCTAGAAAGAGGAAAGGGAAGGCAAAAGCTTCCACCTCCGAGTCATGGGAGATGGAGAGATTCATCTCAAGGGTGCATCAAGACCACTTCTATGAAGTTGTGGCCTTGAAGAAGGTGATCCCCGAGGTCCCTTTTAAACTCAAAAAGAGTGAATATCCGGAGATCCGACATGAGATTAGAAGAAGAGGTTGGGAAGTTCTTACCAACCCCATTCAACAAGTCGGAATCTTAATGGTTCAAGAGTTCTATGCCAATGCATGGATCACCAAGAGCCATGATCAAAGTGTGAACCCGAACCCAAAGAATTGGCTTACAATGGTTCGGGGGAAATACTTAGATTTTAGTCCGGAAAATGTAAGGTTGGCATTCAACTTGCCCATGATGCAAGGAGATGAACACCCCTACACTAGAAGGGTCAACTTTGATCAAAGGTTGGACCAAGTCCTCACAGACATATGTGAAGAGGGCGCTCAATGGAAGAGAGATTCAAGAGGAAAGCCGGTTCAACTGAGAAGGCATGACCTCAAACCTATGGCTAGGGGATGGTTGGAGTTTATCCAACGCTCAATCATTCCCACTAGCAACCGGTCCGAAGTTACTATAGACCGGGCCATCATGATTCATAGTATCATGATTGGAGAGGAAGTAGAAGTTCATGAGGTTATAGCCCAAGAACTCTATAAGGTAGCGGACAAGTCCTCTACCTTGGCAAGGTTAGCCTTTCCTCATCTCATTTGTCACCTCTGTTATTCAGTTGGAGTGGACATAGAAGGAGACATCCTCATTGATGAGGACAAGCCCATCACTAAGAAAAGGATGGAGCAAACAAGAGATCCCACTCATCATGAAATCCCTGAGATGCCTCAAGGGATGCACTTTCCTCCACAAAACTATTGGGAGCAAATTAACACCTCCCTAGGAGAATTGAGTTCCAACATGGGACAACTAAGGGTGGAGCACCAAGAACATTCCATCCTCCTCCATGAAATTAGAGAAGATCAAAGAATCATGAGAGAGGAGCAACAAAGGCAAAGAAGAGACATTGAGGAGCTCAAGCACTCCATACTATCCTCAAGAGGAAGAACAAGCCGCCATCACTAAGGTGGACCCGTTCTTTAATCTCCTTGTTCTTTATTTTCCTATTTTTCGAAAATTATGCTTATGTTTATCTATGTTTGTGTCTTGTGATCATTAGTGTCTATGCCTTAAAGTTATGAATGTCCTATGAATCAATCACCTTTCTTAAATGAAAAATGTTCTTAATTGAAAAAGAAAAGAATTGCATGAATTTTAGATTTTATAACAGATTAATTATTTTGATGTGGTGGCAACACTTTTATTTTCTGAATGTATGCTTAAACAGTGCATATGTCTTTTGAATTTGTTGTTCATGATTGGTTGGCTCTTGAAAGAATGATGAAAAAGGAGACATGTTACCGAGGATCTGAAAAATCATAAAAATGATTCTTGAAGCAAGAAAAAGCAGTGAATACAAAAAAAAAAGAAGCGAAAAAAAAAGAAAAGAAATAAAAACGAAAAAAGAAAAAAAGAAAAAAAGAAAGAAATAAAGTTGTGATCCAAGGCAAAAAGAGTATGCTTAAGAATCCTGGACACCTCTAATTGGGGACTCTAGCAAAGCTGAGTCACAATCTGAAAAGGTTCACCCAATTATGTGTCTGTGGCATGTATGTATCCGGTGGTAATACTGGAAGACAGAGTGCTTTGGGCCACGGCCAAGACTCATAAAGTAGCTGTGTTCAAGAATCATCACACTTAACTAGGAGAATCAATAACACTATCTGGATTCTGAGTTCCTAAAGAAGCCAATCATTCTGAATTTCAAAGGATAGAGTGAGATGCCAAAACTGTTCAGAGGCAAAAAGCTAAAAGCCCCGCACATCTAATTAATACTGATCATCATAGATGTTTTTGAAATTCATTGCATATTCTCTTCTTTTTATCTTATTTGATTTTCAGTTGCTTGGGGACAAGCAACAATTTTAAGTTTGGTGTTGTGATGAGCGGATAATTTATACGCTTTTTGGCATTGTTTTTAGTATATTTTTAGTATGTTTCAGTTAGTTTTTAGTATATTTTTATTAGTTTTTAGTTAAAATTCACTTTTCTGGACTTTACTATGAGTTTGTGTGTTTTTCTGTGATTTCAGGTATTTTCTGGCTGAAATTGAGGGACCTGAGCAAAAATCTAATTCAGAGACTGAAAAGGACTACAGATGTTGTTGGATTCTGACCTCCCTGCACTCGAAGTGGATTTTTTGGAGCTACAGAAGCCCAATTGGCGCGCTCTCAACGGCGTTGGAAAGTAGACATCCTGGGCTTTCCAGCAATGAACTAAAATATCGCCCGTCTCTACCCAAGATCCGAGGGTAACAATTCCATTTTTGTCTAAATTTCGGAGTAAATGGGCTTCTAATAGTCTATACTTTGCCCAAGATTTGATGGCCCAAACCGGCGTTCCAAATCAGCCCAAAACTGCCCGGCGTTAAACGCCGAAACTGGCACAAGAATGGGAGTTAAACGCCCAAACTGGCACAAAAGCTGGCATTTAACTCCAAGAAGAGTCTCTACACGAAAATGCTTCAATGCTCAGCCCAAGCACACACCAAGTGGGCCCAGAAGTGGATTTTTATGTCATTTACTCATCTTTGTAAACCTTAAGCTACTAGTTCTCTATAAATAGGACCTTTTGCTATTGTTATTTTTATCTTTTGATCATGTTTTTATGATTGAACCCTCTTTGGGAGGCTGGCCTCACGGCCATGCCTAGACCTTGTTCTTATGTATTTTCAACGGTGGAGTTTCTACACACCATAGATTAAGGTGTGGAGCTCTGCTGTACCTCGAGTATTAATGCAATTACTATTGTTCTTTTATTCAATTCAGCTTGTTCTTGTTCCAAGATATCACTTGTTCTTCAACTTGATGAATGTGATGATCCGTGACACTCATCATCATTCTCACCTATGAACGCGTGACTGTCAATCACCTCCGTTCTACTTTAGATTGGGTAGATATCTCTTGGATTCTTTAACCGGAATCTTCGTGGTATAAGCTAGAATTGATGACTGCATTCAAGAGAATCCGGAAGGTCTAAACCTTGTCTGTGGTATTCTGAGTAGGATTCAATGATTGAATGACTGTGACGAGCTTCAAACTCGCGATTGTGGGGCGTTAGTGACAGACGCAAAAGAATCACTGGATTCTATTCCGACATGATCGAGAACCGACAGCTGGATAGCCGTGCCGTGACAGGGTGCGTTGAACATTTTCACTGAGAGGACGGGACTGTAGCCATTGACAACGGTGATGCCCAACATACAGCTTGCCATGGAAAGGAGTAAGAAGGATTGGATGAAGACAGTAGGAAAGCAGAGAGACGGAAGGGACAAAGCATCTTCATACGCTTATCTGAAGTTCTCACCAATGAATTACATAAGTATCTCTATCTTTATCTTTATGTTTTATTCGTATATCACCCATACCCATTTGAGTATGCCTGACTAAGATTTACAAGGTGACCATAGCTTGCTTCATACCAACAATCTCCGTGGGATCGACCCTTACTCGCGTAAGGTTTATTACTTGGACGACCCAGTGCACTTGCTGGTTAGTTGTGCGAAGTTGTGTTTATGTCATGGTATTGAACACCAAGTTTTTGGATTCATTACCGGGGATTATTTGAGTTGTGAAAAGTATTGATCACAATTTCGTGCACCAGGTATAGAGGTTGACAGAGCTAAGATAGAGATCGTAGAAAAGTTTCCTACACCTTTCAATGTAAAAGCAGTGAGAAGTTTTCTTGGGCATGCTAGGTTTTACAGAAGGTTCATAAAGGATTTTTCGAAAATAGCCAAACCACTAAGAAATTTGCTAGTGGATGACAATCCTTTAATCTTTGATGATAACTGTAAGCATGCCTTGGAAACCTTGAAAAAGAAACTCACTACAGCACCAATCATTACACCCCCAGAATGGGGACTTCCTTTTAAACTAATGTGTGATGCAAGTGATGTTGCAATTGGTGCTGTATTGGAACAAAAGAAAGACAAGCTGCATCATGTTATATACTATGCAAGCAAGGTGTTAAATGAGGCACAAAAAAATTATACCACCACAGAAAAAGGACTCTTGGCAATTGTGTATGCATTTGATAAATTTAGACAATATTTGATTGGTTCAAAAGTTGTAGTATATACTAATCATGTTGCTCTCAAGTATCTCATGTCTAAACAGGATGCAAAGCCAAGACTTATCAGGTGGGTGCTATTGCTACAAGAATTTGACATTGAAGTGAGGGATAGGAAAGGAAGCGAGAACCAAGTTGCAGACCATTTGTCAAGATTACCATAAGAAACCAACCAAGATATACCACAACCAGTGAATGAGAAGTTCCCAGACGAACATTTTCTTCAAACCCAACAAGCACCTTGGTTTGCTGATATTGCAAACTACAAGGTTGGAAGGAAGATTCCCTAAGAATTCACCAAGCAACAAGTGAAAAAGCTACTTAATGAAGCCAAAAAATTTTTGTGGGATGAGCCCTTCCTATTCAAGAAATGTCCAGATGGAATGATCAGAAGGTGTATTCCTGAAAATAAGATGAGAGGCATACTGTGGCATTGTCATAGTTCAGCTTATGGTAGACACTTTGGGCCAGAAAGAACAGCTACTAAAGTGCTTCAAAGTGGATTCTATTGGCCAACTATATTCAAAGATGCTAGAGAATTTGTGCACCAATGCAATGAATGTCAAAGAGCTGGTGAACTAACAAGGAGGACTGAAATGCCTCAAAATTTCATTTTGGAAGTAGAGCTGTTTGATCTATAGGGAATAGATTTCATGGGACCGTTTCTCCCATCATATTCCTTCAAATACATACTGGTAGCAGTGGAATATATCTCCAAATGGATAGAGGCCACAGCAACAACTATCTGTGATGCACCAATTGTTCTTCAGTTCCTTAAGAGACACATTTTCACCAGATATGGGGTGCCTAAAGGCCTTATCAGTGATGGTGGCAGCCACTTTTGTATTAGATAAATAGAAAAGCTGCTCCACAAATACGGGTAGTTCACAAAGTGGCCACACCATATACCCTCAAACTAATGGTCAGGCTGAATTGGCAAACAGAGAGCTGAAGAGAATTTTAGAAAAGACAGTTGGGGTCACAAGGAAAGACTGGGCAAGAAAGTTGGATGATACCCTCTGGGCATATAGAACTGCATCCAAAACTCCAATTGGGAAGTCACCCTTTCAGCTGATTTATGGCAAATCCTGTCACCTTCCTGTGGAACTCGAACATAAAGCTTTCTGGGCCACTAAGCTCCTCAATCTTGACTCCCAAGCAGCAGGAGAGAAAAGGTTGTTGCAACTCAATAAACTGGATGAATTTAGGTTGGAAGCTTATGAGAATGCTAAGATATACAAGGAGAGAGTTAAAAGATGGCATGACAAGAAAATCTCAAAAAGAGAGTTTGAGCCAAGACAACAAGTTCTATTATATAACTCTAGGCTCAAGATTTTCTCTGGAAAACTCAAGTCTAAATGGACTGGCCCTTATCTGGTAACTAAGGTTTTCCCACATGGAAGCCTTGAACTTATGAATGAAGCTACAAAGGACACATTCACAGTAAATGGTCACAGAGCAAAGCATTACTTATGAAGGCCTTGGAACAAAGAGGAAAGTATTCATGAATTGAGTTAAACAAGAATGAAGGATGTCAAGTTAATGACATTAAAAGAGCGCTTGTTGGGAGGCAACCCAACCAGAGGTAGTTTTCTTTCCTTAGCTATTTCAATAAAAGAGTTAAGTATATTTACCTATATTGCAAGGAGCTAAGTTTGGTGTTGCACACCAAAACAATTCAAGGATGAATGTAGAATGCTAAGTTTGGTGTTCCACCAAAAATTTTGTTGAAAACAAATTTCAACCTTTAGCATGATTAGTCACTAACTCCAAACAATTAGGGAAACTACTTAACCATTGTTTGCTTTCTAGTTCATAGTTTGTTTTCTTTAATAAAAGCACAAGGTTTCATGTATGTAACCAATTTACTGCGTAATAGATAGTGACAGGGAACTAAGTTTGGTGTTTGCACACCAAATTAGGTTCAAAAGCCTATAACCATTCATGTATGATAACCATCTTTCAAGTGCTTGAGAAACAAGCAACTTTCAATAACATTGTAGGAATTCAATCAATCTCTTGGAAGAACTATGCACCATTATCCAATGATACAAAGAGGGATATAAAAGCTATGGATGATGATGAAAAAGGGAAAGCTAGAAGACACCACCAAGAGGTTGTATTGTTACTCAATTTCCTCTGATTTGAAATGCTTTAGTTGGAAGTCTAGATGTACCCCTGCTGATTAGTTTAAATTGTTTGCATTCTGTTTGTTTACTGACTTTTTATTTGTCAACTAAATGTTCTAGTCTAAGTGTCTGTTTCATTTTTATCTTCTTAAATATATGTCTTGTTCCCCTTTGCATAAATAAAAGAAGATACTGAAATAGAAAGTGAAATTGTCCAATTTGATAGGAATGAGAATAATGTTCAGTGGTGGTATCTGTAGATTGTTTAGTAAGCTTACTAATAAAGATGAAGGGTAGAGTGTCCTTTTTAAGTATGAACTTAGGACTGTTTGTGAAACCTTTAGTAAATAAATATCCTTGGAAAGAAAAGTAAGAAGGAAATGAAGAAAAGCAAAAAAATTGGCAACAAAAACATAGAATAAAGCTAGACACCAATAGCTTGGACCTTAAGACACATGCCTATGGTGCTTTTGTACTAGGATCTGCTTGAATAATTAGGTTCTAAGGAGTATTTTAAAACTTGGTAACTTGGGTTAACGAATCTGAGATTATCAACCGAAAGTCCTTATCAAGAGCAACCTAGCTACAAGGCATTTAGTGACCCAAAGAAGTGCTGGGCATCAATGTTTTTAAGAAAAATTGTGAGCCAAGTGTCTGTGGTGAATATGTGTTGACTGAAAAACAAAGCTAAAAAGCTGCTGCAACACATGACACTAAGCTGCAATTGAGGAATAAGTTTCTCAGCAGAAGAAAAACAAAAAAAAGAATCAAACACAAAGGATGTATAAATAACAAGGTTCACAGCAGCAACCAATAGTTAACACTTAAAAGGACAATTCAAACCTGGAAACCAACAGAAGTAGAGCTTCAAACAGATCCTGCATGAAACCCCATGAACTTAGACTGAATACTCTCAAATAAGGACATATATGCTTATCTGTTTTCATTCATTTCTCTTAGGTTTTACTGCTTGCTTGGGGACAAGCAAGATTTAAGTTTGGTGTTGTGATAACAAGTCATCTTATGCTAGTTTCACAAGCATTTTCTACTTGTTTTCATTAGGTTTCATACACTCTCTTGTACAATAAGTAAGTAATTGGATTGGAATTTCATGCATTTCTTGGTTCAATTAAACATGAGTGTTTATGTGCTTTTTCACAAGGTTTTATCCTAATTTTACTTGATGTATGTTATGAATGGTGCAAATCTTGTGAATATAGCAAAGCTTTGATGCATATGTTAATTGATGATAGGCATGGAAAAGCAAGGAAAAATGGCCATGGAAGGAAGAAGAGGAAGCAACGTTGGTGGCCAAGTTATCTCACCAACGTTGTCTCAAATGTTGGTGGAAGAGGCTGCAACATATGCTACTGTTGGTGCCAACGTTGGAGGGTGCGTTGGATCACCAACGTTACCTCCAACATCTTCAAAGGGGACTCAATTCTAGAATTGTGAAAATTACCATGTGTGTGTACGCACAGCAAAGTGTGCATACGCACAAGAAGAAAAATTCAGAGTGTGCGCACGCACAAGGCAGTGTGCGCACGCACAAGTAGCAACGTTGGAGGCAACGTTGGCAGTCCAACGATGGGTCAAATGTCCGCGACAGAGGCTCAAAAGCTGGAGCTAAAAAGTCTGCTATGTGTGCGTACGCACAGCATAGTGTGCGTACGCACAAGAAGAAAAAGGGACAGTGTGCACACGCACAAGGCAGCGTGCATACGCACAAGTGACAGAGTTTGAAGAAACGTTCGCAGTCCAACGTTTGGTCCAACACCTTCGATAGCTCTTAAAAATTCAAGCGGCCCAGAATGCCTTGTGTGCGTACGCACACATAGAAAAACTTAAAGGTGTGTGCACGCACAAGGCAGTGTGCATACGCACAAGTCAGCAACGTTGAATGTAACGTTGGTTCCCCAACGTTGAGGCAAACGTCACCACAAGTAGCACTCATTTTTTAGCAGAATGAAAAGCAAAAATGTTAATTGGCCAACGTCCATCCTCAGTAACACTGAGATCCATTCTTGCTTGCTTCAACAAAGCCAAAGCCCAATCCAAGGACTTGAAGACTGAATTGAAAAGTGTATAAATAAAAGAAAATTCGATTTAGAAGGGGGTTGGTAGGCTAGAGAAGGAGAGGATCCCAATTTGGAAATTCTGCATTCTCTTTGTATTTTCTCTTCTGCAATTTTTCTGCACTTCTTTATTTTCTGTTTTGATTTGAGCAATGATGAACTAAACCCCAAATTCATTACAGGGAGGAGCTCTATTGTAATTCTAATGAATCAATGAAATTCTTCTTCTTCTCAATTCAATTGTGTAGCTATAGGATATCTTCTGCTTCATTGTGAATTATTCACTCCAAAAGGGGGTTTAATTCAATTGAATGTGGGTGTGAGCCTCGGAAGGAGAATCACCTACATTAGACTTGGAGCTCTATCCTTCACAATTCTCTTAACCAATACCATTCGGGAGGAATTGAGATTTTGAGAATTTGTGTGGTTTATGGATAAGAGAATGTGCTCTAACTCTTCTCATAACAATTAGATCAAGGAATTGGCAAGATTGATTTTGATTAGAGAGATTGGATTGCCAAGGAATTGGGATCCAATCAATTTCAATCCGCCATAGATCTATACATATGATTGAGAAAGGAGTTGAAACCCAATTGATTCATGATGGATTATGATATCTCCAATCCTTGATGAATCATTTTCTTTGAATTTCTTCAATTTAGATATCTCTTGTTTCCACTTAAATTTCAATTGTTATTGCCGTTTTGATTCCCTGCACCGAATTTCCTTTATAATTCATGCAATTTAAGTTTTCTTACAATTTAGATTCTGCAATTTTACTTTCTTGCATTTTAAGATTCAGTTATTTACATATCTTATAATTTAAGATTTAGCTCTTTTAATTTCTTGGTTTTTAAGTTTATGCAATTTAAGTTTCTGTTAATTTATATTTTGTATTTTAATTCTCTTGCAATTTACATTCTTTTAATCAATTCTCACCCAAATCACCACTGGCAGCTTAACTAAATTCATCACCCAACTAAAAATTACTTGATCCATCAATCCCTGTGAGATCGATCTCACTCTGGTGAATTTTACTACTTGATGCGACTCGGTACACTTGTCGGTTAGTTGTGTGAATTCAATTTTTCGCCCATCAATATGTTCACAATACACCTTTAATTACATTTATTCAATTGATAATTATTTACCTAATGAATACAAAAAATTATTTTTATTTTTAATGTAAATTTTATATTATATAAAAATTAATTCTAACTAAAAATATAAAATTTATTTATAAAATACATATAGTGACATGAATATTTTTAATGTAAATTATATTAATATGTGTTTTAATATTATTAATTAATTTTTTTAGGAAAAATATAAAATTTAGTTTTTAATATATTTATTGTGTATAAGATAAGCAAATGTAACACCTTAACTACTATACAGAGCTTTACACTTAAGTCGTAAAATAGAGATGGCAGGCACGGATCTAAGTAAAAGCAAGGGGGTATTTGCCCCACAAAGATTTTGATAAAAAAAATATAATTATATGTAAATGTTAATATTTATTTTTTTTATATTATATTTATTCCTAAAATAAATAAATAAGTTAACTAAAAAAGAATGATAATTAGTTTCATGATACTATCTAATTAGGAGTTATTTGAAATATGTCTTAGAATATTAGTAGTTCATTTAAGCAAGTGTCAAGAATTTAAATTTTATTTTGTATATATAATAATTTATTGAATGATAACACACTCTTAAATGAAGTTCAAATCCACAACAGATTTATCCTTGATCTGTTATGTTAGAATATACTGTGAAAAAAAGATATAATAAAATATCTATACATCAATTTTACTTTATATATTTTTGCCCCCATTGTTAATTTTTTCTGGATCTGTCTTGAGAGGTGGTGTGGTATTACAATCTCTGAAAAAAATATAATGAATTCCACTACGGAGCCAATGAAGAATCTTGACAATATGTACAATGGGTTAGTTATTTAGTCCAATAAAAGTAAATAATAACTTTAAAAACTTTCATTCAGTTATTTCACATTAATTTTTAAATTTCGAATTCTCCAATTTCAAATTTTAAATTTTTAAAAAATCCAGTTAGTTATTTCAAAAAAATAATTATATGAAATCCTAATTTACTAAAACATTTCACTTCAATACTCTTTTCTTTTTCAACCTCCACCCTACCTTCATCAATAATCATTGCATTTCACCGTCATTACTTGGCTTGCCACACGCCACTCACCCTTAGTAAAAATAACCATCCACTTAAGGATAAAAATAATCATCCGCATACCTAATGAATTGAACATCTAACATATTTTAATTATATATAACTAAACCCAATCCAATCAAAATAATCATCTATATAAGAATTAAAATAACCATCCACATACATACTAAAATGACCAACCTAAATTGACCATTAAAATAGAAGAAAAAGAAGATGAATAAACAGAAGAAACAACTATTATAAACATAATTTTGAAGGACTAGGCATGACGAAAGTGGCACTGTTGTGAAGCATAGGGCTCAAATATAAAAGAAGCTAATTATGCTTGGATCAAAAGAAGAAGAACATGGTAGTATCATTGGTGAGAAGAGGCTTGAAGGAAGGGGAGAAAGCGAAGCCGGTTCGAAAGAGAGGCACGCGAAAAAGCGGCAGTAACGTTAGGCTGAGCGTTGGAGTGCGAGGCGCATCGGACTGACCGGCAAAGGTGAGGACGGTGTCGGTGGGAGGAGGCGGCGGCGTCGGTATGGCCGACGAGGAATTCAGTGATGCGAGGTGAGGACCGGAGAAGATGACGGTGAGTTTTGAATGTGTATTGAAGGTTACGGTAAGATTAGAAATAACTGTATGTATTGTGAATAAGTTTAAATACTAATCCTAATTTTTCAAATTTTAAAATTTGAAATGAAATAATTAATTAATAATCTAATTTTTAATTATAATTTTATTTTTTTTAAATCCATTGTGCACATTGTACACAATTAGTATTGATTTCTAATACTTTCCCAAATATAATATATACATAAATGTAGTTGAAGAAATTTGTAATTAGGAACCTTAAAAAAATTTAAACAAAAACCGCGAAAAAAAGTACATTATACTTAAAAACGTAAAACCGAAAAAAAGATAAAGATAAGACATAGAATATATACAAAGAGTCGAGTACTAAAAATATAGAATATCAAATTTCAAATGTAACTTGCGAAGCTAAGACCGATTGGAATATAAATAAATATACAAATATAAGTATATATCCCAAAATAATCTAACATCCATAAAAAAACACCTAATTCTCCAAAAAAAAAAATATATATATATATATATATATATATATATATATATATATATATATATATATATAGTAAAATCCTTCTATAATGTTATTAACTTAACAAAATAACTGAAAAAGAAGCCGTGATAAGAGCCACCGGGAGGAGTGACACAAAATGGGGAAAGATGATCCACTGTATGACCGACACGTGTAAGTAACGACCGCTGGATATAGCCATCGTGGACGGTTCGGTATGCAATTTCTGATACCTTGCGTGTCCTTTCTCTATTTCCTTATACATTTTCTCTTCCCTTCTGTTTTTTTCATTTTTATTTCGGTAAAATATATAAGCCACACTTGTCTCAAAAAACAATCATAAACAAACACAAACCCCAGAGAAAATAAAGAAAAAGGAAACGTAGAAAAAAAGCTTCTCCAAACTAATATCAAAATTCATCTCTTCGTGGCCCTCAAGTTTCTTCTGATCCTTTTCCACTTCCTTTCGTTCTCAGGTTAGTTTTCTCTCTATTTGCAACACCTTTTTCAATCTTTGGTTGATTCGTGGTTCCGAAGCTTCTATTCCATCTATAATTGTACATTTCTTTGCATTTTTTTCTTCGTTTTTTTTTGTTCTCTTTCTTGGTTCAATTTTCTACTGTTACGTCCGTTTTCCTTTGGTTAATTGGGTGATTTGAGTAATGAATATGCTTGGTTTTCTTTTGTTAAGGGATTTGTACAAAGATAAAGTTGCGATTTCGCTGTGAAAATCTGCTCTTCCTTGACTTTCTTGTTCCCAAGATGGAGTATTTTTCGTTATTATAGTTTGGGTTTCTCGTTGCTCCTTGTTCTGGAAATCGAAGTCGAAATTCAGCGTTGAATAATTGGTTTGGTAGGTTTCTTTGGAGTTGAATCGGTTCAAGTTGGCTCCTTTTTGGTGCAAGATCACTGTGACCCATAGAGGGTCTGTGTCAGCATTGAACCCAATTCCAATTGGTTAGGGAATAGAGGGAAGTGCTAAAATGGTTGAATCAATTGCTACCACTTCACTCCTTGGCCACCTTCCTGTCTGTGGAGGAAATTTGATAAGAGATGTTTCTGGTAAACGCAAATCTTTGAGTACTTGTAGGTTCCCAACTACTGAATTTCTTGGTGGAAGGATTGCTGTTTCTCTGCCTGTGCCAAAATCCAAGGGACATGGATTCTGGTCATCATCAATTAGGGCGCTTGCTGTGGAGCTCACAAGAGAAGCATATTCATATAGAGAAGACAAATTACCCAAGAAGGATAATTATAAGTTTGATAGTGGATTTGATCCAAGGCCTGGTTTGTGGCCTCCTGCAAATAGAGCAGATAACCCTTCGCTTCGGAATCCGTTGCTTCGACAAGAGAGGATGGGGTGTGGCTGGTTGGGTGTCATATTTGAGTGGGAGGGGGTTCTCATTGAAGACAACCCTGATCTTGAGAAGCAAGCTTGGCTGGTCCTCTCTCAAGAAGAAGGCAAATCCCCGCCTCCTGCATTCATCCTAAAGAGAATTGAAGGCATGAAGAATGAACAGGCGATTTCTGAGGTTCTTTGCTGGTCTAGGGACCCTGCGCAGATGAGAAGAATGGCTAACAGAAAGGAAGAAATCTACCAAGCCTTGCAAGGAGGGATATATAGTCTAATGCCTGAGTCCAAGGAGTTTGTGAGCGTTCTGATGCATCATAAGATACCAATGGCACTGGTTTCAACGCGTCCTAGAAAAACTCTCGAGTCTGCTGTGGGGCAAATTGGTATTGAAGACAATTTCAGTGTGATTGTAGCCTCAGAGGATGTTCACAGGGGAAAGCCTGATCCAGAGATGTTTGTTTACGCAGCGCAGCTCCTAAATTTCATACCTGAGAGGTGCATTGTGTTTGGAAACTCAAATCAAACAGTGGAGGCAGCACATGATGCTCGGATGAAGTGTGTTGCAGTGGCTAGCAAGCATCCTGTCTATGAATTGGGGGCTGCAGACTTGGTTGTCAAGCGCCTAAACGAGCTTTCGATTGTTGATCTGAAGAATCTTGCTGACATTGAATCACCTGAATTCGAACCTGTGATGGAGATGGAGCTGGAAGAAGATTCAGACATATCATCCGTTGATGAAAATTTCTGGTAATTGGTCAATTCTATAAATGTACAGTTGATTGAACTTCATCTATTCTTGATGATATTAGTTAGAGATTAGTTACTTGTGTATATTGGAAAAACAGAATAAATGAAAAACTAAAAAAAAAAAATGATAGGTGGTATGCATTGAACCATCATCATGTTATTACTGCTGTATTTTCTTTACTACATACATGCATGGGAATTTCAGATTTGATTTGGTGGTGTTTCTTCTATAAGGTAAAAGACCAAATTATTAGAAAGGGTAAAATACTGCTGTGTCTGCGTTTGTTATATAAAGGTCTTTTGTGGATGTATTTCCCCACTCTTAATATTTTGTTGCTGAACAATGAAACGGTTATATAAGATGTAATATGTTATATCTAACAGCGAGTATCAGACGACGCCTTGTACAACACCTAGCTAACTGGCCATGTTTGTTTGCCGTGTTAAAAGTTAGTAAAACTCAGAATTTAATGCTGATTACAATGTTCATAATTCAAAATTCTACTTACAATGGCATATGTTGAAACTTCCACAATGGAAGATTCTTTTGCACGCTAGTTAGGATGTTCTATCATTTCACTTTCACCTGGATGTTTTCAGGTTACCATTGAATAGCTTTATACTGCAAATACTATTAAAATGTTCCGAAGGAGCATGGCTTTCAGGTATCATGTACAGGTGCTATGCTGCATTTAACACAATTTGAGTGGTATTGTAAAATATAAGTTTGTCTCTAGTAATGATTTGTTGATGAACACAAAACTACAATTTATGACCCGATGCCTGATATCTCATGTGCTGTTTGAAGAGGATAATCAAGAAGTGTTCCTGTTGCAGCAGCGGAATTAGCATAACAGAATCTGAAGCACAAAGTAACGACACACGGCCTTTTTTTTTTTTCCACAATAGAAGGGCCGAAGCCCAAAGAGAATAATATACAATCAGAGTTAGAGATTTTGATGACCGCGAGGGCCCAAGTTGAGAGTCTTCAGAATTCAGATAAAATATATTCTATTATTCTTGCGACCAAAGAAAAAAAATTCAATTAATTCCAAATAAAGTATTGGAAACATTTCAAGTACCGGTGTACCAGTTATTTTAACCGTTGATTTTAATTAATATATATTATATATATTTTTTATAATATATATATTTTTTATAATTTAGATCAACGGTTAAAACAATTGGAGCACTGATACTTTCGATGCACTTGAAATGTTTCCTAAAGTATTTGCGAATCCTACGCTTTCCTTTAACTTCACTGTCAACAACAAAAAAGAATGGCTATTCACGAAGACACGTACGCGCACTAAAAACCTTTTCATAACCCGGCACTGTCTGTCTATATTCTACTAATCTTAGCACTCAGCGGCCAAAAGCATTGCAATCTAAGTTGAAATGTTCCTACTGCTTTTCGACAATATTTTTGCTTTTACGAGTAGGCTGCTATGAAGAGAACGTTGTCTAATTTGATACGAACTGTTAATAAATTATTAATTTGATACTATTATGCTTATATAATTTGCCTCAAGAAAATGACAAGGATGAGGTTGTTGGTAATATTATGTGATTAAGTTATTTTGATAATTAAATTAGTTCATAATTTAAATATTAATAACAAAAAATTTTAGTTGAATAAAAAAAGAAACATAAAAATATTTAATTGAACTTAATTATAAAATAATTTATTCACTTAACATTATTTTTAATTTATTATGTTTCGTGATTAAAGTGGGTTTTTATAGTATTTGTTTAGATGCTATTAAATTGATAGAAAAAGATCAATTTTTTTTAGTGTGTGACAAAATTTTAATAGTAAAAATAAAAACATTAAAAAAATAAAAAATATCTTTTTTTAAAATTTATTATTTATAGTTTTTTAAAAGAAATTTTTATTTAAATATTTAAAAAATATTTTTATATTTTATATTTAAATATAATTATTAAAAAATATATATTTTTATATAAAATATTTAAATATAATTTTTTTTTACTTTTTTTTTTAAATATTTTTAAAAAATTATTTATTTATTTTTCATAGAAAACCACCCAATCAAACTCTCAGTCCACTTGCAGCTAATAATGATATATATCACTTTTGAGATGTTTAGTGCCTTAGTGGCTCAAGAAGAAAGTTTATCAATTGTCATGCATGACATTACTTCCATCAGAATTAATAATGTCGATACAAATAGGTTATTATATACTTATTACAGTTCTGAATAAAATCTAAAGACAATTTGCTCCTTTCACAGTTATAATTAATTATTTTTTAATTTATTTTCTTCTTCCAAGAGTGCGTTTGGCTATGATTAGGAAAATTTAAGAGAAAAAGTATTTTATTAACACATCATTTGTATCATCAAAATCAAATGATAATTGTTACAAAGGGTAGAAGGAGCAATAAAAAAAATATTTGTGAATCTTTAAGTTATATAGAATGATATAATATAGAAAAATATTTATAGATATTAAGAGAATCGAAATAATAAAAACCTAATATTTTAATATTTTTTTGTTGATATTTTATTTTAAAATTAATTTACCCAAAATATAAATTCTCAAAAATTTATTTATCAGCTTAATCCTACAATCTACAAACAATAGATGACTCCCATATTTAGGAGTGAGTACAGGTAGCGGGTACTTAATTACCCGTCCGAACCCGAACCGAACTAATTAAATTGGTTCTGAAACCAACAGGTCGGTCCAATCCAAACCAAACTGATGACCTTTGTTATTAATCGGTTTGGATATCAATTCTAGGGGTGCGGAACCCGAGCCAACCCGTAAACCCGAATATATATTAATTAAATAAAAAAATAAAAAATATGACTTTTAGTGAGTTTTACAACTCGTAACCCTAACACTTTGAAAATTAGACAAATATTTCTATTGTCCTTTTGTATTTAACTTCTAATGTTTGGATTTTAATGTGTTTTGATTTTAGCTTCTTTGAAAGATTATTCACTAGACTTTTGTATTTAGCTTCTAATATTTCTATTGTACTTTTGTATTTCCATTAGATAAAGATTATTCACTATTAATATGTTTGGATTTTAATGAGTTTAGTTTTTAATGTATTTGGTGTTTAACATGTTTATATTATTTTTATTGATGTTACACATTTATTGTACTTGTTCAATTTTTAAGATAAAAATTTAATTTTTTTTTTATAAATTTCAAAATCATTGAGTACCCAATTACCCGAACCAAACTAATTCATTCTTAATCGATTTAGTTTGATTCAGATACATATACAAAAAATACAAATCTAAACCAAACTAAACCAATTATATTTTAATCAAATCGATTCTAATTTTATCTTAAACTCAAACCAAACCAAAACACCCGTCCATATTCATATTTTCGTGCACAATAATACTACCTTATATATTTAATTGCTATTTTATCAGTGCAGCTTGTAGCAAGTAACAGAACACAAGCTTTTCGGTTCAGAACTCACGAGCTGCAACACACAAAGACCCTTTTTTGCTTATTCCTTTATTCTTCTTCTTCTTCTTCTTCCTCTTCCATTTGCTTCTACTCTGTTTCCACTTTACCACACAACACAAACGCCAATCCACAGAACCCTAATTCCCTTCAAACAATAACATAAAGTAATTCCCTCCTTCTCACCTCTGATTTATATGTATTCCATCCATTTCGTAATCCGTTAATTTCCAATTCCGATTCCTATCCTCTCACTCTTCATCTTTTTTCTGCTTCAACAGAGGTAGCACAATGGTTTTCGTTTCGCGAGCTGCTACACCGTCACACTGTATTCGCCATGACACCATATTTCGGCACAGCTTCGATGGGTCCAATGTTAGGAGGAGACCTTGCTTTGCTGTCTCTCCTTCTTCCTGGGATTCTGCTAAGAAGGGTTGGCGTGGTCGTAGTATGATTGTTGCAGCTAGCCCTCCCACCGAAGATGCTGTGGTTGCTGCGGAGCCACTCACGAAGAAGGATCTTGTGGATTATCTTGCCTCTGGTTGCAAGACCAAGGATAAATGGAGGTGCCAATTTTTATTTGTATTCATGTTGAATTGAATTTGAATTCATTTTCATTTCTCGAAGATGTTGTGAACAATCATTACTTAATTTTTTCCCGTGTTAGTGTATATTTGTACTTGTTCGGGCTTTTTTTTTTAAATTTAAAATCTTGTTTTGTTTTTTGAGTAGCCATATTAGGTTGTTCTTTTTTTCTCTGTGGACTGTGGTTGTAGAGGGTTAGTGCTATGGTAAGGTTGCCGCATTGTGGCCGGAATGTCGCATGTTCAAATCATGAAAATAGCCTCTTCGCTTGTAGGGATTAGGAGGCTGAGTCCCAACTGGTCATTTTGCAATTTTTATGGCACCTTATTAAGTTTCTTTAGTTCTTGAAGTTACCAAACGTGAACTGTATGTTACGGCCTTATGGGATAAGTGGTTTGTGTTTTTATCGGAGATCATTTATTCGTGTAGTCTTGCAGGATAGGTACTGAACATGAGAAGTTCGGCTTTGAGTTTGGAAGCTTGCGTCCAATGAAGTACGAGCAAATAGCAGAGTTGTTGAATGGCATTGCTGAGAGATTTGAGTGGGATAAAATAATGGAAGGTGATAAAATTATTGGACTCAAACAGGTAAGCTATTATTTGAGCGAATGAGAATGTTAAACTTCTATCTTTTTTTTTTTTTCTTTTTTTTTCTCTTTCTCTTTGGGAGATTTAAAATGTCATTTGTTTGTTTAAGATGGCTATCCATTCAAGCATCCAACCCAATGTTTTTCTTTACTGTTGGAGACTTGATGCTATGCTCCGGTTTGCTGTTTGTGAATCAGGGGAAGCAGAGCATATCATTGGAGCCAGGTGGTCAGTTTGAGCTTAGTGGAGCCCCTCTTGAAACCTTGCATCAGACTTGTGCTGAAGTTAATTCACACCTCTATCAGGTTAATTGTGCATTCTTGTTATGGGATACATCTAAAGTAATCCGCTGTTATTTCATTGGAGAAATTGGCCTGATATTTTTTTGGCTGTTGTCATCTTAACTATGCATTGTTTTTATTGTAACATAATTGGCAGCCACATGTTTTGTTTAGTTCATTATGTTTGATTTTCTTGTAATCAGGTAAGTGACCTCGATATTTCTTTCAGGTCTGTTAATTATTTCTGAAAATTTGTATGTCTAGGTTAAAGCTGTTGCGGAGGAAATGGGCATTGGATTTTTGGGTATTGGCTTCCAGCCAAAGTGGGGAATCAAAGACATACCTATAATGCCAAAGGTAGTTTCTCTTTCTCCCCATCTTTTTAAGTGCATGAACTGGCTGAAGATGCAAAACTTTCTCAGCTTTCTCTAGAATGAAAACCTTCCGGTGATGACATTTTTTGAGCACATGAACGACCCAGCTAATTTATGTAAAGGAATGGCCTGGGGTCTGTAATAGTCAACTTGTCACTGAGTTTGTTAGGGTTTATTCATTTTAGTAATTAGTATATAATAGCTGTCGTATTTTGCAGCTGCATATATTCATTAACTTATTGAGCAATGAAATTACTGAAACAACTTTAATTCATGTAGACTCGAACATGTAAACTGCTATTTTTGTTCAGGGGAATTTGCCCACATGGCTTCATAACTTAATTTGCACATGGTTTTTTTCTTTTTCTTTTTGTGTGTGTGTGTGTGTTTGTGGGGAGAGAAAGGGGGGGGGGGGGGTTGTTGGTTGGGTGAGTGGATTTGGAAATGTATATACTTGTTCCACCATAACCTCACATTGTGTAACATGCTAGAATGACCTTTACCTTGCTAGTTCAAGTTTCAGGGCATATAAGCTTTTATTCCTGAAATATCTTTATACAAGAGATTACTAATTGATTCCTTAATCACCATTGATAACCCGCCTTTTCTTCATAGCTTAGCAACTCATATTAAGGGAGGCAAAATAGTTGGGCCTATTTGATATAGTAATTGAACACTGACCATGCTTCTTTCTTATGTTTAGTGCTTTAATTACTTGCTTTTTGACTGGATCTTGATGGCTTAGGGAAGATATGATATCATGAGGAATTACATGCCTAAAGTTGGTTCCCTTGGTCTTGACATGATGTTCAGAACATGTACTGTACAGGTGAGATGTGTGACGATCATTGAGCTGATTTATCCTTGAGCAATGCTGATTTGAACATGGTGAAATGAATATCTTCTGAAAGAAAATTAATCAGTTCAATTCGTGACAAAAAAAGCTCTTGTATTGGTAGTAATAATTTTGAACTTTTGCTTTTATAGGTCAATCTGGACTTCAGTTCTGAAGCTGATATGATCAGGAAATTTCGCGCTGGCCTAGCTTTGCAGCCCGTAAGAATTAAGAGATATTGACATATAGTCTTTTCCCCTTTGGGAAAATATTCAATGCTATGGAATATAATATCTTTTCTTGTTACAACAGATAGCAACAGCTCTTTTTGCAAATTCACCCTTCACAGAAGGAAAGCCGAATGGTTTTGTCAGTATGAGAAGGTACTCGAAAGTTGAAACTTTTTGTGAAGTTATCTCTTTTTGCACTTTGCAATGTTAAGGTAACCTATTTGGTTTTCATGTGCTTTCAACAGCCAAATTTGGACTGACACTGATAAGGATCGCACAGGCATGCTCCCCTTTGTTTTTGATGACTCGTTCGGGTAAGAGTGTTTTTGAATTATGAAGGTTTAAGTGATAATCTGTTATACCCGAGTATTCTGACTCTCCCTTTATGGTTTCTTTTAATTCAAAAGGAGGCATTAATATTAAAGTACTGTTATTTCATTCACTGATTTATTTATTTCTCCCGCCACTTGTTTCTCTCCTACTCTATGGTTTCAGGTTTGAGCAGTACGTCGATTATGCTCTTGATGTTCCAATGTATTTTGTCTATCGGAAAAAGAAATATGTCGACTGCACTGGAATGACTTTTAGGGTTCCCATCTATCTTTATTTTTCTTGTAATTTATTGTTCTTGTAATTTATGCCCTGCCATCATTTATTTTGGAACGTGTGTAGAGAATTAATTATTGTATTATTGCAGGACTTTTTGGCTGGAAAACTTCCTTGTCTTCCCGGTGAATTACCAACCCTCAATGATTGGGAGAATCACTTGACGACTATATTTCCTGAGGTTTGTTCTTAACTTCTTTTTGATTTCTCTATTTAGTTGGTATCTGTTGCTTTTGCAGTGGTTTTAAAGCATTTTCTAGTTATGCTACTGTTTTTACCATTATTCCTTTCAGGTCAGGCTGAAGAGGTATTTGGAGATGAGAGGTGCTGATGGAGGGCCATGGAGAAGGTTATGTGCCTTACCAGCACTTTGGGTGAGTGGCATTAAACATACTACTCCAATTATCTATACAAAAATATTTTAAGCATTAGCTTAGACAAGCAGGAATCATGTTTTTAATATATTGCCATAAAGCTTTTTAACGTGTTTATTTAGATATTCAAGCCTTTTCTGTTTGCCTGCAGAATGCATTTCTTCACTTATAAGTTATGAATTGCTTTTCTGTATCATAAGCTCATTGTAATTTTCCTGATGGTGCCAGGTAGGGCTATTGTACGATGATGTTTCTCTACAAAACATTTTAGATATGACAGCAGATTGGACTCCGGAGGAAAGGCAAATGCTAAGGAACAAGGTAATTATCCTATGTACTATTCAAACCCAAAACTTAAGTTGTTAGATACAGTGTCAAAAATGACGTTTCTTTCCATTTAATTGGCAACTAGCTCCCTCATGGAGAGAGAGGATTGAATTCAAACCACACTTTCAAAGTGGCTTTGAATTCCTCAACTAATAGTTCATCATTTCTGCATCTGTTATAAGTTAGGTGCAAACCTATGTCCTCATGCTCTGCTAGTTGATTCTCGAGACATTATTTGGGATCTGGAAAAAGAAATATCTGTTTCTGTTACACTGGTACCTGCACTTAACTGGAACTTACAGCAGCAATGAATAACAATAAGTAGATCAGAATGATCTCCCCTGTACTTTATTATTGTAACAGAAACACAAATAGGTAGAAATAGAAAATGACAATGGTTGTTATGGTAGAGTCAGTCTCTCTGCTAAATCCAAATATAGATTCTCACCAATTTTCTACCCCACTCTCTCCCTCTTTGCTACTTATATACCCTCTCCTCTTCTCTCTCCAATCATGTGAAATCACTCCTCTGCACCCCTAGGGTCATGTCCCTCACACTCTGCCGGGTGGAGAGTTAGTTACGAGAATCTTCTTACAGCTACCCTTTCCCATTCTACCCTCGGCTCTAGTCCTTTTACTATAGTGAAAAGGCAGTGGGTAAATCTTCATCCTCCTAGGAATAGAATTGGAAGTTCCGCACCCTTATAATGCAGGCAGACACATTACACAAGCAAATATACAGTATAATCATTATAGGATTTCAGTCTCTGAGATACTGAGATGTGCTCCTGTTTTCCTCCCAAGGATTATACTTATACGTGCCATAGACCCAGTAGTAATATGTTAGTTTACTGACTCTTAGAGGCTCTATTTTGCAGGTTCCCATAACTGGCCTAAAAACACCATTTAGAGACGGTCTGCTGAAGCATGTTGCTGAAGAAGTTCTACAGTTAGCAAGGGTAAGTTGGCTGCTATTATCTTTTATTTCTAAATTTCTATTGATATTATCATCAAATCAAAGTTGCTTAGAGCATGCTGTCTTGCAGGATGGCTTGGAAAGAAGAGGCTTTAAAGAAACAGGATTTTTGAACGAGGTAGCTGAGGTGGTTAGAACAGGTACTTGATTTATGGGTTCTATCACAAAGCAAATGACAATAAGTTAATCTAGTAACAAATACACTACTATCTGAAAATTATGCATGGCTTTTTGTAATAATTCATTCATTGATAAATTTCTAATGATTTTTTGTGATGGTAGGTATCACTCCAGCTGAGAAGCTTCTGGAATTGTATCATGGAAAGTGGGGGCAATCTGTAGATCATGTATTTGAGGAATTGCTTTATTGAGCTGTATTCACATAAATACTTGCTTCTCTTTCACTTTTTAAGTGGAGGTTACTTGTGTGTAAAACCTTTGGTTGTATTCCTCGTAATCTTTCTTGTGCTCTGCTTTTAGATATAGGAAATAATTTCTGATATAATTTTTTTGCCTCAAGGCTTCTCATGTACTCTTCTGTGGAAACGTGATGTGACCAAGCTGGTCTTTAATTCATGTCACAAATTTGAGAATCTCATCTAGGTAATCAATTTAACAGAAGAGGCAATAGATTAATGGTTTGCGGTTGATACCATATGTCAATGTTGCCGGATCGAGGTTTTTCCCTCTAGTTCTAGGCTCGAAGTGATATAAATTGCTTCATAAGATGAGGATTATTAGAGTAAAAATAAAAAATTTTCCCATGTTATCCGTGTTATATTAGAAATAGAAAGTAACGTTAATATTTTGGAGAGAGAGGTGACATCTTAACCAACCGAGACATTAACTTCATTTGATTTGTGAGTTAGTTGATATTACAACTCAGTGGTATATTCTTTGTTGAAGCAATTTTTCACTTATTGAAATGTTATAGAGACAGATCGCGAACCATTTCATGTGGATTTTGAATGCGAACGTGAACATCTTTAATGCAACTGGTTGGATAGGCTTGAGAGAGGTGGGTGGTTGCCATGGATAGAACATTCTATCTCAAGCTTGTTCTTACTAAATTAGAATTGATGTTGGACCTTATTTACTCCATCCACAGATCCACTGACTTGAAAACTATCATGTAACATGAGTTAATTACCTCCTTAAACCTATGTTCCTCTTCTATAGCTAACAAATATCTATCCACCACCATCACTCATCGTATGGTAGCTAACTGAAATGAAATTATGTGATATGATATGATATAATACATTTGCAACTGCTTTCATGATTTTTCTACACTTTTATATTTTGTCTCGTTCTATTACATATCTAGACATATATTGATACTTTTATGTAGAAACCACATGCGACCAAATCTCTTTGCTACTATTTAAGACTTGTTCATTTGTGTATACAGCTCTTTTCTTCTGTATAAACACCAACCATAGAAAATTAAAGTTTTTCATGGGAACAATGAGATGTTACTAGTTAATTAATTTCTTTGAAGGAACCCGAGGAGGATTCCCTCACCAATAGCCAACCCAACTACCGCTTTAGTTAGTATTGTGATAATAGTTGTCTTGAGAAGGATACAGGTTGCAGCGGAACTATGATACCCTTAATAATTGATTCAAATTCCCTAGGGTCTTTGGCCTTACATGAGAAAGTACATAATAACTACTGAATGTTAGTATTTGAGTTTGTTAAGGATAGGGTTGTAATGCATGTCAAAAACACAAACCAAAAGCGTGTAAACATGTGATATTAACCTCCAAACCATTAAGAATAGTGCCAAAATTTGATTTATTCATTGGCATCAACTCTTTATCCCAAACTATTACAGTATGTCCCATGATTCATGGTTGAAACAGAAAAATAAGGTGAAAATTCGTTGTGTTAATGACTGCGTGGTGAGTGGTGACCAAATGAAAAACTAGAAGTGGACAAGTTGGGAAATGGGAACCATATTGACAGATGGGATATCAAGTGGTAGTGGTAGGAAGGACTGATATTCAGATAGCTTTCTATCATATGGCCAAAAAGAACAATCATACATCTCTTCTTGTCACCTTCCATATCCAGCTCATTACTCATTAGTCCCCCCTCTTTGGCTGAGTTTGACATGGCCCCCTCCCCCAACAAACCCACATGAACCTATTAATTGAACACTAACATTAATTTAATATAATATGACCCATTTTATATTTGAGCTTAATTTTGATGCATTGACAGGTACAATCACATCCATTCTCTTAAATGACCCTTTATGCGGTCAATGTGAAAATCAATTATTTTTTGTGACATTACGTAATTTGAATATACATGTAAAATTATTTTACATTCACATTCACACTGATAGTACATTAAAATTAAATTCTTTTATATTTATTTTTGTTTAATCAACATGGGCATTTTTATTACCCTGCCATCGTTTTTAAAACTTCTGGGAAAATGCCACACTAATAAACGAAAGTAATAGTAGAATTTTGATAAAATTTTTTAAAAAGATGACACATTGGTAAAAATACTCACTCTTAAGATAGGTTTAATATTTCGTTTAGAAAAAGTATAGGTAGAGAATGAAAATATTAAATAATGTGAACAATAAATATATCAGATGTTCAATTCACTAGATGTGCGGATAATTATTCTAATATTAAGATTTAGGTGAGTAATTTGGGAGTATAGTGACTTGAATTGGACCAATTTTAAAGTCCATTGTTTATATTGTTCAAAAAAGTCATTGGTTACCCAGCATAATCTTTGGTATAATAACACTTGTAATGAAAGTAACTTTTATAGTTAGATATTGTCATAAAAATCTGTAAATAACAAAAAAATAATTTTGCACAGTTTCTAGTTGATATGGTTTTTTACCTAATAATTATGATTTTATATATGGAGAAAAAGAGAGTGAAATACCAATTTTACAAGTCTTATCATATAATATCCCCTCTGCATTTATTTCTTCTACAAAAGGCCATCCATTTCTCTCCTCCTCTTCGTTGCATCATATACTTGATCTTACTCAAGTGTTTCAGCAATCCTTGAGTATTTTCTCGTTGAGAAATCTGTTCCCTCACTTGTTGAAAAATGAGAGAAATCTTGCACATTCAAGCTGGTCAATGTGGGAACCAAATTGGAGGAAAGTTTTGGGAGGTTATGTGTGACGAACATGGGATAGATGCCACTGGAAATTATGTTGGAAAGTCTCATCTTCAACTTGAAAGGGTGAACGTGTACTACAATGAAGCGAGTGGGGGACGCTATGTCCCTCGAGCGGTGCTCATGGACCTTGAGCCAGGAACCATGGACAGCTTGCGTTCTGGTCCTTTTGGAAAGATCTTTAGGCCTGATAACTTCGTGTTTGGTCAGAACGGTGCTGGTAACAACTGGGCTAAAGGCCATTACACAGAGGGAGCAGAGCTTATTGATTCTGTTCTTGATGTTGTTCGCAAAGAAGCTGAGAATTGCGATTGCTTGCAAGGTATGTGTTTATCTGTTGTTGATATATATTGCTTCAATAATTAAACTGAAATTGTTTGACTTTGATGATGATGACAGGGTTCCAAGTGTGTCATTCGCTGGGAGGAGGAACGGGATCAGGAATGGGGACGTTGCTGATATCGAAGATCAGAGAAGAGTACCCTGATCGGATGATGTTGACATTCTCTGTGTTCCCATCTCCAAAGGTTTCAGACACGGTGGTCGAACCCTACAACGCCACACTCTCCGTTCATCAATTGGTTGAGAATGCCGACGAGTGCATGGTCCTTGATAATGAGGCACTCTATGATATCTGCTTCCGCACCCTCAAGCTCACTAACCCAAGCTGTAAGCGTATTCATATTGATTCACTTATTTATTTATTTATTTATTAATTAAACACGCGTGATATGAATCGGTGCAGTTGGCGATCTGAACCATTTGATCTCAACAACGATGAGCGGAGTGACATGCTGCCTCCGGTTCCCAGGTCAACTCAACTCCGATCTGCGAAAACTGGCGGTGAACCTCATCCCGTTCCCGCGGCTCCACTTCTTCATGGTTGGTTTTGCGCCTTTGACGTCGCGAGGGTCGCAGCAGTACAGAGCACTCACCATACCGGAGCTGACTCAGCAAATGTGGGACGCAAGAAACATGATGTGTGCCGCAGATCCCAGACACGGAAGGTACCTAACGGCGTCCGCCATGTTCCGCGGCAAGATGAGCACTAAAGAAGTGGATGAACAAATGATCAATGTGCAGAACAAGAACTCCTCCTACTTTGTCGAGTGGATACCAAACAATGTCAAGTCCAGCGTGTGTGACATCCCTCCTACTGGTTTGTCAATGTCCTCAACTTTCATGGGGAATTCCACTTCCATTCAAGAGATGTTTAGGCGCGTCTCGGAGCAGTTTACGGTTATGTTCAAGAGGAAGGCTTTCTTGCATTGGTACACTGGTGAGGGCATGGATGAGATGGAGTTCACCGAGGCTGAGAGCAATATGAATGATTTGGTTGCTGAGTATCAGCAGTATCAAGATGCAGCTGCTATAGATGATGATGAAGAGGAGTTTGATGAAGATGAAGGACTAGCTGCATGAGAAGAATGAGGTCATGAAGGCTCATTAATTTGTCATGGTAATTTATAGTATACTCTCTATATGGTTATGCTTATGGTTATGGCATGGTGAAAATTAGGAGGAAGTGGTGGTGGTGTTATGTGTATTTATTATATCGCTGCTGGGGTTGGCATTCATAAAGTTGAAAGGTACATATGATTTGGACCATGTATTTGTTACATATAAATGTGAGTGGTTTCCTAGTTTATGTGAATTTCCTTCCCACAAGTTCAACTCGATGCGGCTTTTTCAGTTTGGTATTTATGCAGATTTCTTTTTCTTCTTCTTGAATTTGCTGTGGGTTTTGTTTGCTTTATAAATTGGTAATGAACACTTGCCTTTTTCCCTCTCCATCTTGCATCTATTTTTTCCACTTTAATTTTTTTTTTCGTCTTTTTTTTTCTTGCTCGACGTTAATATCCAATAATAGATATAAGTGAAAATTTAAATCTAAATTTTGATCTTTATTGTTATTTTATAAATATTATTTTAATAATGTAGTTATAAACTCTAGTTAGTCGAAAAAATATTATTCTTTCTCTTCCTTTTAAATAAATAAAAAAGGATTATTACTATGATTTGTTTAATTAGTAACTCAAAATAATTTATGATAAAGTAGCATTTAAAATTATTAGACATATAATTGATCAAATTTAATAGTACTCACATTATAGCGTATTAAAACATATATTAAAAATAAAAGTAATTTTAAAAAATAATATGGGTCCTTAGCTCAGTGGTAGAGCATTTGACTGCAGATCAAGAGGTCACCGGTTCGAACCTGGTAGGGCCCTTTTAAATTTATGTTTTTATTTTCACAATTAGTATTCCACTCTCTCTTGAACTTTCAGGAATCCTCACTTTCCTTCTACATTTTACTTTTTAGTGGCCCCTATTTTCATTCTCGAGTTAACAGGTGCTACCATAAATAGAAAAGAACTAATGCCTTCAGGACAAGTGTTCCTTCAAAATCAGCCTAATAGATATTGTATCCCTATCATGACGATCCTTTATTCACATTGAATAATGCACGTTCAATAAAATAAGGAAGAAGCAAAGTATGAGATTCTCTAAGATAAGAAAGGTGCTATCATAGAGTTTATAAAGTAGAAACAAAGACAGTACCGATTTCTGATTAAATGTAACAGAATAAAGATTCAAAGAATATCTATATGCATATATTAGATACAAAAAGAGAGCCTATTTCATGTTGACACAATAGCCATGACCAATTGTTCTGTACATTAAATTACAAAAAAGCATATCAAATAGCATTTGCCAGTTACCCAACAAATGCCGACAATAACTCACAGAGTTACTTCTAACCATGACTCTTTATAAACACCAAAATAACCCTAAAATGCAAATAGACGCTATAATTCTGTGGTGACCCTTAAGTCTGTCTGTGCAAAAGAATGACGAACCAGTCATGTCATGTTGCCCAAACATTGAGAAACCAGCATGTGTACTATATGTAAGGAACCTATCATCAGTCACAGGGAAAACAACGGTTTTTAAGGGAACATTGTAAACTAGTTTGTGTTCTTTTTCGTTTCAATTGAAGAGGCCTCTTTAAGGGCTACTCGAGCCTCCGCCTCCCTGCCCAGCGCAAAGAGACAAGCAGCTTGTAGATAGGATGCTATGTGCCAAACAGGAGATATTGATTGTGCCTGTGATGCATCTTTAAGCGCTTCCTCCGGCATGCTGCTAATGAGATAACACAGACTACGTCGTGCATAGACCGTTGGGGAAACCATGGTTCCAACATCAATGAACTGCATTACAGAACCAAACCATCAGCTTCTAATCTTAATTGCTCCAATGTGTATACACAGAGAGAATATTTAAAATATCTACACATCAATATATAAAATACATATTCTTCGGTGTAATAAACTTCAGAACCAAGCAACTTACTAACCTGTGTATAGCTATCAATTGCGGTTCTAAAATCCTTTTGCCGAAAAGCAGCATCACCCTTCTTCTTTGAGTTCAATGTTTCCTGCATCTGGTTGGTCCACATTTGAAACGAAAGCTAGTTGATAGAAAAACAAAATTAAGTTAGTGATGGAGATAGTCGGAAAATGGGCAACTCAGTCAATCAATCTAGCATCGTAAGTTAGATCAAGCACAATACATACGTGAAAAGCATAATGAAAACCAATACATTTTGAAGACCAGAAATGACGAGAATTGAATATCAAAAGACCAAAAGCTATACCTCAGTTGCTGCACCCTCGTCATCTTTATACCCAAGTTTCTCCAACACCTCATGTATGGCAGTCAGATCCATTCGCTGACATGCTTCACCAAGTGGAGTAAGGGGAAAGGCAGCAGCACCATCCGGTATGCCCATCAGCGCAAGAGAAGAAACCTAAAAAAATAAAAAAAATTCCAGAGCCAATTTCAGCTTTACTAGAATAGGATCTCAGTTCTAAGTGCTGGAAAGGGGAAAAAAAAAGGCTTCTAAGACAATTGTCAACTTACCTCGGAATCTTTCTGTAGAGGTATTAAAGCAGCAACCAATGACTTTGGATTAGGTCGCTCTCGCGGTTCAGCTTGTAAACATCGAGAGGCTAGACGCACTAATTCCGTCCCCTCATCAGTTGAAAATTGTCCCACTAAACAAGAGTCAGTTAGTGTCGTAACATTCCGGTCCCTAATCAGATCAAGAGCCTGCAAAATTAAAAAAAAAATTGATGAACAAAAAATATCATAATCTATACTCAATGCTTCAGACTTTTGCAACATAAGAAACTTACATGGCTTGGAGGAATATGTTTTCCACTTAGAAGGTCAAGTAAAAGGGTCCCAAAGCTATAAGTTACACTCTCTGGAGTAACTCTACCTGTATAATCAAAGGAAGCAGAAGGCAGACACAAAGTGAATACAATGACTGACAATGAATACTCTCTATTATATACATCGGTCATACTAAGCTAGATGATAAAACCGATAGGGTCATGACAATTAGTACCACCCAACAAGGTCACAGACATGATCAACATCCTGAAAAGTAGCATATTTTGTCAAAGAAAGTACCTGTCCTCAGATACTCTGGCGGCGTAAATGCCAAATTCGTACTATAACTTTTCCCATCTCGACTGTTTTTCATCAGACCAAAGCATGAAAGTTTAGGATTGTATTCCTGAAAAAGGGGAAAAAAAAGGAACATCAACAGAATTCATACTATTCTGGCTCGGAGAAAAGGGTTTTGGTCAGTTCCTTCCATCTTCCAGTTGTATACTTTATATATACTGTATATTGTATAAAAATAAAGCTTTAAATAAGATTACATTAATACGTGCATCTTTTAAGCACCATCCCCAACATCCCCTTAGCAATACCGATTGCAACACAAACAAAGGAAAATAAACTTACATCATCAAAAAGAACTCTGTAAGCATTTAGGTCATGATATAGTGCACGTCCCCTGCTGGTACAGTACTCCAAAGCTTGGGCAAGGTGAAAGGCAACTCTAAGTCGCATTGCCCATTTCATCGGCTGAGTTTCCCCTACATAAATGCACAAACAATTGTCAAAAGGAAGTTAGTTGCTTTTGGGTCACTACTTGGATGAGAATTGCATTTAGAATATAACCTAGGGCATGCTAAAGCTAATGCAGGCAAAAGTGAGTTGGTTGCTAGACAGTTACGTACAATGAAACAAGTGCTTTGCCAAAGTCTCATTGGGCATAAATTCTGCGACAAGTAACCTTTCATCACCGTCACAGCAACATCCAAGGAGATTTACCAATCTATGGTTCCTTAGCTGACCTACAGCTCTGGCCTCCCCCTGAAGGATATAAAGAAGGTTCTTTAGCAAACAAATAATTGAAAGCGCATTTCAGAAGGGGGAAAAACACATCATTCACCATGTGCAAAATATAAGTTTCGAACGCAATCTGGACAGGTTAATTTTGTTATTTTTATAGATCTTGTCTGTCACACAGGTCACATATAAAGTGTCTATGACAAATGAAAAATCACATGCATGCAAAAAAAAGTTTCATGGATGACAATTGAGGCACTGATTCATGTCTTATATTTATTTATCCAAGATAAAGAAACATTCCTAAGCAAAGGCAACAAAGCCTGTGTAGAAAGCAAACTAACAATTACCACCATTCTGCTGAAACCAGAAAGAGAAAATGCAAAAGGGTATCACTTATAACAATTAACTTATTAAAAATCACATAGTGTAAGCACATAAAAGGACAGATTACCATAAATTGCTGTGCATCTGGCCAGGCTAATTTGTTGAACCGTTTGACAGCTATTCGCATTTGATTTTCAAGTTTCCCTTTATAGACCACATTTGGTGCCTTTTCTCCATGCTCAGAAACTATATTTTCTACTGCAAACCCGGATGTAGCCTTCCTGAGCTGATCAATTGTGTACTCTCGAAACTGCGGCAAGTCACTGCCCTCAATTCTATCTTCATTTTCTGAGCAGGAAATACAAACTCAGAAATTACAATCACTCCTAAGAATATTAAAAAGCAGAGACAAATGTAGATCACTTACGAACAATTTGTGCCTCTGGAACTTGATCATCTCGGGCGCCCCAGCAGCATACTTTCGATATTTCACAGCCCATCCCAACCCTACAACTCTTTAGCAAACATAATTAGCATCGACGAAGTCGAAGTTATCCTAAAATCCCCCGTACTCTTTTCTTTTCATTTTATTTCCTTCGTCAAAACACCCCCCCAACCACACACACAGAGAGCTTAGCATGACGTTCAGCAGAATATGCCCCATAACTCCATGAATTACAAATAAAAAGTAAAAACAGGTTTGCAGGGATTCAGTTACCAAAACTATAAATTTTCAATACCCAATGAACCTTCACATCAATAAAACAAAATCCAATCACCAAGTTAGGTTCCTGAAGATTGTCAGCAAGGCTTCACAAAATTGAACGCCCCTTGGAAGCTTGTTACAGCTTGGTGGGAGCAAAACCATAGCAACCACGGAATAAAGCAATTACCGGAAATAAGAACTAATAATCAGCATTAACAGAACAACAAGACCAAACCTTTATTCAATTTTCTTTAATTTCAGTATTGAATCTATGCAAGTGCTGGGTCAAACAACTTCAACGGTGCTTGCTGAATTGGTAAAACCAAGAAATCAAATCAGCAAAGAATCAGCTCCAAAACATTCATTCGCCCTCAAAAATTCAAGAATGCATCAAAATCAACAAGCAGAACAACTCAACTGCAAAATCAACTAATCCAGGATCAGAAAAAAAGGAACAAGAGGAAGAAGAAGTGAATTGAGAAGGGAATAGGGAAGAAAGGGGAAGAGAAGGCATTGAAGAAGACCTGAAGAAGCGCAGGGAATGGTCGTCGTCGTCCTCGTAAACAGTCAAAACTCAAAAGGCACACCACACGGTTTGGAAAGTGAAAGGACTTTGGTTTCTTGTTCTGATTTTTCTTCCTTCCTTGCCTTATTATGTTCGATTTATACGCTGTTATTTTAATATTAAATTAATCATATGTTAAGATGTAATAATAATAATAATAATAATAATAATAATAATAATAATAATAGGGTAACAAGATGAAAAATTAAATGAAAGTCGCAGATGGGAAAACGGAAGTTACAAAATTGAGGGCTGGTTCAATTTCAATGGTCATCGCCTTCTAGTGCTTCCATGCCGAACTAGACAATTTAGGTTTAATTACTTTTTAGGTCCTTATAGTTTTACCGAATTTTTAATTAGATTTTTATATTTTTTTAATTGGTCTTTATTCGTTATTTTTTTTAATTTAGTCTCTACCGTCATAAATCTGTTTAAAATAACATAATATTCTATTAAAAAATCGAATATTCTTATAATTAAATTAAAATAATTAATTAAAATCTCTTCTATTTTTTAAAATACCAATATTACCCTTTGCATTTTGTCTCCAAATTAAAAAATCCTAACCAGCCCTAAGTTAGTTTCCTCAGATCCAAATTGAGTTTCTCCTCCATCGCACTCTGCTGCTGTCTTCCGTGGCGTCGTCCTTGTCCGTCGTTGGGTGGTCATCGTCCGTCTGCATCGTCCACGGGTCCACGGTCCGTGCTCTGCTCCGCTTGTCTGCCTTTCCCATTGCATCGCCTCGTCTCGCCTTGTCTCACCGTGCCTCGCCTCAAATCGCCGCTGTTCAACTCCGTCTTGCTCCCTGGATTGGCTCTGCAACAACGTGTGGCTGCTAAAAAATTATGGTAGCGACTAAAATGGGGATTAAAATGAGGATGAAGCAGTAGGAAGAGTATGATGGCGATGGTGCTGCTGCTGTTTATTCCACACAGAAAATGGTGTTTGCTTACTATGCCACTGGTCATGAATTTGGCCACGCAACTCGTGTTGCGGAGGTAATCTCTCATTTCTCATCCTCATTCTCATTGTCATTGTCGTTCATGATTCATTATTTGGATATTGCATTGCACTTAAGTTTGAATTGCAATTTCAATTTCAATTGCATGTATATATGTAGATGGTGAGGCATCTAATCCTTGCTGGTCATGATGTTCATGTGGTCATTGCTGTTCCGGAATTTGTTTTCACCAATGAAGTGCATTCTCCTTGCTTATTCTTTCGCAAGGTGAGTTTAATTCATTTTAGCTTGATTCAGGCTTAGTTTGATATGTTTGTTATGGAATGAAATGCATGCTAGGATCATAGCCCATGTGTTTTTTTTTTGTGAACAGAAAAAAAAAGCACATGCTTTACTACGTGTAATGATAATTGTACTTACCTTGAATTAAACATTGGGTTGACAATGACTCAACATCTTAAAACAGGTAACTCTTTTGCTATCTCTCTATATCCCAAACCCACTTCATCTTCTCCAACATAATCTTATTTTTATTTCCAAATTTCTATACCTCATTCAAATTCTGCGTCTTCTACTCTTTTGCGGAAAACACAAAACTGATTCCTCTCTTTTCACACTGTTAAGTCGATGCCTACTTTTGGAAACATATAGTATGGGTATACAATGTTAATTTTGGTTTTTTTTCCTAATTTCTTCTTCTTTGTTCTTCATGTATAGGGACATTTAATGATTCTTCAGGGACTCATCAATTTAATGCAGTTCGGTTGTGCACCTCCATTCTTGTAAAGATACTTCTAAGTCTATTGAAGCTTGTTTTGTTAATTCAAGGATCAAAACTTGAAAATGATGAAAGGATTTTCTTTCTTTTTCTTATTTGTCTTACACCCAAATGGAAGGCCTTTTATTACCTTTCTTGGTGTTGCTCCTGCTTGCTTTCTCGTGGCCTTTGTTGGATTTGGTATAAGTTTATTATCTTATTATTAATTTCTCTTGAATTAAGAAACTAATAAACTTTGTGATCCCAAACATTTATGGTTGTGTTAATGTGTGCTAAGCAAAAATTGTATGAGTTTTTATAATGTGTTTGTTTCGGTGCAGCAAGAAACAAATTGAAGCGAAGTTGGAATAAGCTCAATTTGGAGAGCAAGGGAACCTGGTCAAGAATGATTTCACGAGGTGTGGTTTCTGCATCGATACAAAAGCAAAATTTATGGAAGACACCATCCTCATAGAAAATCAAAAGAAGAAGTAGATGATGTAGAACAGAATTTTGCTAAAACCGATAAATTAATTTAGGATAGCTGATATGAATTATTCTATTTATAAGAAAGAGAGAGCTTAAAAAGTGACTATCAACTTTTGTCATGAGAAAGGCAAGAGAGTTAGGATGTGAGAATATCTAGAAAAAGCCATGAGGTGTTTGAGAATTTTGTTTTGTATTTGGTTTGAATTGATATTTGTAACTTGAATTCGTTTATAGTGAATTTCTACCATTTGTTGTTGTGGAGACTGAATGTAGATCTCACTTTTAGAGTCGAACCAGGACATATTGTAATCTTTTCTATTATAGCTTTCATCCAAAATATCATTAAAATTGTCATCTGAATATCTTTCCACAAATCTTGTGAAATTGTAAACACTAGCATATTTTTTTTAACAAATGAAGATGCATTCAGAATGTCATTATGTTACAAATATGATAGTAACAAAATAAAAAGGATTATAGAAATATCTTTCATATCGTAAAATCATTGAATAGGGATTATAGGAATATCTTTCATTGAATATTTATAGTTTCATCGAATTTTCAATTAGGTCCCTATACTTCTTTTTCTTTTCAATTGGGTTCCTAAGGGTATTGGTGCACGAAATTGTGATCTCAATGGCGCCAACAAGTTTTTGGTACACACAATTGTAATCTCAACTCTTTTTCACAACTTCACACAACTAACCAGCAACTGCACTGGGTCGTCCAAGTAATAAACCTTACGTGAGTAAGGGTCGATCCCACGGAGATTGTCGGCTTGAAGCAAGCTATGGTCACCTTGTAAATCTCAGTCAGGCGGATTAAAATGGTTATGGAATTTTGATAATTAAAATATAAATAAACATAAAATAAAGATAGAGATACTTATGTAATTCATTGGTGGGAATTTCAGATAAGTGTATGGAGATGTCTCATTCCTTTTGAATCTCCACTTTCCTACTGCCTTTATCCAATCCTTCATACTCCTTTCTATGGCAAGCTGTATGTAGGGGGATCACCGTTGTCAATGGCTACCGTCCATCCTCTCAGTGAAAATGGTCCAGCTACAGGTTACGTAGGGCTAATCATCTGTCGGTTCTCGATTGGTGGACGAAATTGTATCTCTTTATAGAATATGATAATAGAATATGGTCCAAGATCAACTTCGTTCAACTGACCAGCAAGTGTACTGGGTCGTCCAAGTAATACCTTACGTGAGTAAGGGTCGAATCCACAGAGATTATTGGTTTGAAGCAATCAATGTTATTTTATTAATCTTAGTTAGGATGTCAACAAGGATTATTTGGATTAAAAGTGAAATTACTAGATTTCATTATAAAAATAAAAGAGGGAACAATGTTACTTTGAATTGCAGTACTGGGGAATATGTTGGAGTTTTGGAGATGCTTTGTCCTTTGACTTCAACTCTTCCTTGGAATCCTCTTCTCACACGCAGATTCCTTCCATGGCAAGCTCTATGTAGGGTGTCACCGTTGTCAGTGGCTACTTCCCATCCTCGCAGTGAAAGCTATGCACGCACTCTGTCACAGTACGGCCAATCACCGGTTGGTTCCCGCTCCTACTGGAATAGAATCCCTCTTTTGCGTCTGTCACTAACGCCCAGCAGGTTAAAGTTTGAAGCACGTCACAGTCATTCAATCCCGGAATCCTACTCGGAATACCACAGACAAGGTTTAGACTTTCCGGATTCTCATGAATGCCGCCATCAATCCGGCTTATACCACGAAGATTCTGTTGGGGAATCTAAGAGATATTCATTCAATCTGATGTAGAACGGAGGTGGTTGTCAGGCACACGTTCATGGGTTGAGGAAGGTGATGAGTGTCACGGATCATCACCTTCTCCACAGTTAAGCGCGAATAAACATCTTAGATAAGAACAAGCGTGTTTGAATGGAAAACAAAGGAATTGTATTAAATCATCGAGACGCTGCAGAGCTCCTCACCCCCAACAATGGAGTTTAGAGACTCATGCCGTCACAAAGTATGTAATTCAGATCTGAAAATAGCATGAGGTACAAGATAAGTCTGTAAAAGTTGTTTAAATAGTAAACTAGTGACCTAGGTTTACAGAAAATTGAGTAAACTAAGATAATTGGTGCAGAAATCCACTTCTGGGGCCCACTTGGTGTGTGCTGGGGCTGAGACTAAAGCTTTCCACGTGTAAAGGCCTTTCTTGGCGTCAAACTCCAGGTTTTGACGTGTTTTGGGCGTTCAACTCCGGATCATGACGTTTTTCTGGCGTTTAACTCCAGACAGCAGCATGTACTTGGCGTTCAACGCCAAGTTACGTCGTCTATCCTTGCGCAAAGTATGGACTATTATATATTGCTGGAAAGCCCTGGATGTCTACTTTCCAACGCCGTTGAGAGCGCGCCAATTGGACTCCTGTAGCTCCAGAAAATCCATTTCGAGTGCAGGAAGGTCAGGATCCAACAGCATCAGCAGTCCTTTTTCAGCCTAAGTCAGATTTTTGCTCAACTCCCTCAATTTCAGCCAGAAAATACCTGAAATCACAGAAAAATACACACACTCATAGTAAAGTCCAGAAATATGATTTTTGCCTAAAACTAATATTATTTTACTAAAAACTAACTGAAACATGCTAAAATCTACATGAAATTACCCCCAAAAAGCGTACAAAATATCCGCTCATCACAACACCAAACTTAAACTGTTGCTTGTCCTCAAGCAACTAGATGAATAAAATAGGTTCTAACAGAAATTAAGAAGTAATATATATTTTAGAGTTTTAAATGAAGCTCAGATTCTTATTAGATGAGCGGGGCTTGTAGCTTTTTGTCTCTGAACAGTTTTGGCATCTCCCTGTATCTTTAGAATTTCAGAATAATTGGCATCCTTAGGAACTCAGAATTCAGATAGTATTATTGACTCTCCTAGTATAGTATGTTGATTCTTGAACACAGCTACTTATGAGTCTTGGCCGTGGCCCTAAGCACTTTGTCTTCCAGTATTACCACCGGATACATAAATGCCACAGACACATAACTGGGTGAACCTTTTCAGATTGTGACTCAGCTTTGCTAGAGTCCCCAGTCAGTGGTGTCCAGAGCTCTTAAGCACACTCTTTTGCTTTGGATCACGACTTTAACCACTCAGTCTCAAGCTTTTCACTCGGACCTTCATGACACAAGCACATGGTTAGGGACAGCTTGATTTAGCCGCTTAGGCCTGGATTTTAATTTCCTTAGGCCCTCCTATCCATTGATGCTCAAAGCCTTGGATCCCTTTTTACCCTTGCCTTTTGGTTTTAAGGGCTATTGGCTTTTTCTACTGCTCCTTCTCTTTTTTTTTTTTTTTTCTTTTTTTTTCTATTTTTTTTTCGCCATTTTTTTTTTCGCAAGCTTTCTTTTTCACTGCTTTTTCTTGCTTCAAGAATCAATTTCATGATTTTTCAGATCATCCATAATATTTTTCGTGTTCCTCATCCTTTCAGGAGCCAATATTCATCAAATTCAAAGTACAATTTATGCACTGTTTAAGCATTCATTCAGAGAACAACAAGTATTGCCACCACATATAATTAATTATAGTCTTTATTACTAAGAACTCAAAAAATATAAATTACTTCTTTATTCTAAAAAAAATTTACTACTTTATTCATGCCTGATGATGATGAGAAAAATAAATTATAGCTTAATTGGAAATAAAATCAAAATAGATATGCTAAGTACTACTACTCCTATATAACTTCTAAGGTAAAATCTTATAATAATACTATCACAGAGTTAAAGCTGGAATTAGAACTTAACAACCTGTATTTTGGGAAGTGGATGTTCCTTTAGTCTGTGGGATGCCTTCAAGAATTAATTTCTGATGCTTCAGCTCCCTTAAGTTCACATCCTTGCTCTTCCTGTTCTCTTAGGTGCCATGATCTTAATGAGTTTTAGCTCAGTGATCATGGCAAATCACACCAAACTTAGAGGTTTGCTTGTCCTCAAGCAAAAGAAAGGAAAGGAGAGGAGAAGAAGGAAAGGCATTTTCACATAAAGATAAGATGAGTTAAAAGATATGAGAAGAAATTAAAAATATTTGAAAAAGAATTGGATTAGAAAAAGATATAATTTAAAAAAAAGAAAAGATATGAATCAAAATTTAAAAGATAGAATTGAATTTTAATTTTGAAAAGGATTTTTAAAAGGAGTTAAAGATGTGTTGGAAACAAATTTGAAAAGATGATGGATTGAATTGGAAAGCCATTTATTCTTTTGGGTTAAGATAAATCTAAAAAAATTTGCAATCATTGGATTTTAGAAATTAGGATAAACTTTTTGGAATTGAAAGTGATAATTTAAAATATGTTTATGCAAGAAATCATGAATTGAAACATAAAAATTTTGAAAAATTGCAAAGAAAAACGAAATTGTACCTCCTCCCACCATCCTGGCGTTAAACGCCCACATGGTGCATGGTTTGGGCGTTTAACGCCCACATGTTGCTTCTCCTGGGCGTTCAACGCCCATGTGATGCTTCTTCCTGGCGTTGAACGCCAGGAGGTCCTTCTTTACTGGGCGTTTTTCTAAACGCCCAGAATGCTAGCAGATTGGCGTTAAACGCCCAGAAGGTGCATCTTTCTGGCGTTTAACGCCCAGAAGATGCTTCTTGGCGTTTAACGCCCAGAAGGCTACCCTACTGGCGTTGAACGCCCAGTGGGTGCTTCTTTTGGGTGTTTAACGCCCAAAGTATTTCTTACTGGCTTTTTCATGCCAGTGAGCTTCCAAATTTCCCTGTAACTCTGTGACTTCAACCAATTGCTATTTCACCTTTTGAAGATACTTGGACTCAAACCTGTAAAGAAAAATCAATACGAATAAAATTAAATTTTGTGATTGGCTGGGTTGCCTCCCAGCAAGCGCTTCTTTAATGTCTTTTAGCTGGACTGAGTTTTAATCAAGTCTCAGTTTGAGCATTCTTGCTCAAAATTGCCTTCAAGATAATGTTTGACTCTTTGTCCATTAACAATGAACTTTTTGTTAGAGTCATTATCCTGAAGCTCTATGTATCCATATGGTGACACGTTTGTAATGACATATGGGCCTCTCCACCGGGATTTTAATTTCCCAGGGAATAATTTGAGCCTAGAATTGAATAGCGGAACTTTTTGCCCCGGATCAAAGACTCTGGATGACAATTTCTTATCATGCCATCTTTTCGCTTTCTCTTTGTAAATCTTTACATTTTCGAAAGCATTGAGTCTAAATTCTTCTAGCTCTGATTCGAGACTCTCAGCCATATTGACCTCTCTTACCAGAGAGTCAATTATATCACACTCATGCAGTCATTTGGGGTGTCTGGATGTTGCATGGCTTTAACAACATTCAGCTTGAACTCTTCCTCATTGACTCTCAAGGTTACTTCCCCTTTTTGGACATCAATGAGGGTTCGGCCAGTTGCTAGGAAAGGTCTTCCTAGAATGAGAGTTGCATTCTTGTGCTCCTCCATTTCCAGCACCACAAAGTCAGTAGGAAAGGCAAATGGCCCAACCTTGACTATCATGTCCTCAATCACGCCTGATGGGTATTTAATGGAGCCATCAGCAAGTTGAAGACATATCCTGGTTGGTCTGATTTCTTCAGTTAAACCAAGCTTTCTAACAGTAGATGCAGGCATTAGGTTGAGACTTGCTCCAAGATCACATAAAGCTGCTTGGTGCAAGTGCCCTCTAATGTGCATGGTATCATAAAGCTCCCAGGATCTTTAAGCTTCTTAGGTAAGCTTTTCAGAATGACTGCACTGCATTCTTCAGTGAGGTAGACTTTTTCAGTTTCCCTCCAATCCTTCTTATGACTTAAGATCTCTTTCATGAACTTAGCATAAGAAGGTATTTGCTCAAGTGCTTCTGCAAACGGAATCTTTATTTCAAGAGTCCTAAGATAGTCTGCAAAGCGGGCAAATTGCTTATCCTGTTCCGCTTGGCGGAGTTTTTGAGGATAAGGCATTTTGGCTTTGTATTCCTCAACCTTAGTTGCTGCAGGTTTATTACCTACAGAAGTGGGTTGGGAAGCCTTTTTAGAAGGGTTGTTATCAGCACTTGTATGTAACTGATTCCCCACTGGTATTTGAATGCCAGTGGTGGGAGCTGGAGTGGCGTTAGACGCCCCCTCCTTGTTTGTTACTGGCGTTTGAACGCCAGCTTTGTCCCTTTCTGGGCTCGGACCGTCTTTAGGAGGATTCTGAGTATCCACTTGTTCATTTCTTGGTTTCCTGCTGCTTTGAAGTGAGGTATTTAATGTTTTCCCACTTCTTAATTGAACTGCTTGACATTCTTCTGTTATTTGTCTTGACAGTTGTTTTTCTGTCTGCTTTAATTGTACTTCCATGTTCCTGTTAGCCATTCTTGTTTCCTGTAATATTTCCTTGAATTCGGCTAGCTGTTGAGTTAGAAAGTCCAATTGCTGATTGAATTCATTAGCCTGATCCACTGGACTGAGTTCTGCAGTTACTGTTTTAGTTTCTTCTTTCATGAGAGATTCATTGCTTAAGTACAGATGTTGATTTCTGGCAACTGTATCAATAAGCTCTTGAGCCTCTTCAATTGTTTTTCTCATATGTATAGATCCACCAGCTGAGTGGTCTAGAGAAATCTGAGCTTTTTCTGTAAGCCCATAGTAGAAGATGTCTAATTGCACCCATTCTGAAAACATTTCAGAGGGGCATTTTCTTAGCAACTCTCTGTATCTCTCCCAGGCATCATAAAGAGATTCATTATCTCCTTGTTTGAAGCCTTGGATGCTTAGCCTTAGCTGTGTCATCCGTTTGGGAGGGAAATAGTGATTCAGGAATTTTTCTGACAGCTGTTTCCATGTTTTTATGCTGTTCTTAGGCTGGTTATTTAACCACCTCTTAGCTTGATCTTTTACAGCAAATGGAAACAGTAACAGTCTGTAGACATCCTGATCTACTTTCTTATCATGTACTGTATCAGCAATTTGCAGAAATTGTGCCAGAAACTCTGTAGGTTCTTCATGTGGAAGACCAGAGTACTGGCAGTTTTGCTGCACCATGATAATGAGCTGAGGATTCAGCTCAAAGCTACTAACTCCAATGGAGGGTATACAGATACTACTTCCATATGAAGCAGTAGTGGGGTTAGCATATGACCCCAGGGTCCTCTTGTCTTGTCCATTCATACTTACTTTAGAATTGGAATACAAGAGATAATTTATATGTTGATTTAGAAAAATGGAATAAGTAAAAACAAAATATATAGAAAGAAATTAAAAATATAAATTTTTTTTTTGAAAATATTTTGTGAAAATATATATTTTTTTCGAATTAAAAATAAAATAAACGAAATAAATAAAAGAAATTAGAAATATTTTGAAATTGAAATTTGAAATTTTTTTTATAAAAGATTTTCGAAAAAAAAAAAATAGTTCAAAATTAGTTAGAAAAAAAATAAAAATTTTTGACTTTTGAATTTTATGATGAAAGAGAAAAACACACAAAAGACACAAGACTTAAAATTTTTAGATCTAATGCTCCTTATTTTCGAAAATTTTTGGAGGGAAAACACCAAGGAACACCAAACTTAAAAATTTTAAGATCAAGACACAAGAAAAACTCAAGAACACTTTGAGGATTCACAAGAACACCAAGAACACAAGAAAGAACACCAAACTTAAAATTTTTAGAAAACCAAGACAAATTTTCGAAAATTATATTAAAATTAACAAGAAAACACCAAACTTAAAGTTTGGCACAGATTAAACCAAGAAAAATTATTTTTGAAAAAGATTTTCAAAAGAACTGGTGCCCAATTGCCAAGAACATAAGCCAACACTATAACCAACTGAATTAAAAATGTAATGTATTTTAAAGATGTATTATTTTTATGGATAAACTAAATTTTTGAAAACTAATGTTTTGAAAAAGCACAAGAAAAACAAGAAAAGACACAGAACAAGAAAAACTCAAGATCAAATAAGAAAAATAAGCAAGAACAACTTGAAGATCAATGAAGAACAAAGAACACAAGTCGAAAATTTTAAAAGAAAATATGAGATATGCAATTGACACCAAACTTAGAACAAGACACTAAACTCACGAAGATTTAACAATTAATTAAGAAAAATAATATTTTTGAAAAGGAATTTTTTTTGAAAATAAACTATCCTATCAAGATTTAATGACTCTATAACAATAAAAAATAAAAATAAAAAATAAATTATTCCTAATCTAAGAAATAAAATAAGCCTTCAATTGTCCAAACTCAATAATCCCCGGCAACGGCGCCAAAAACTTGGTGGACGAAATTGTATCTCTTTATAGAATATGATAATAGAATATGGTCCAAGATCAACTTCGTTCAACTGACCAGCAAGTGTACTGGGTCGTCCAAGTAATACCTTACGTGAGTAAGGGTCGAATCCACAGAGATTATTGGTTTGAAGCAATCAATGTTATTTTATTAATCTTAGTTAGGATGTCAACAAGGATTATTTGGATTAAAAGTGAAATTACTAGATTTCATTATAAAAATAAAAGAGGGAACAATGTTACTTTGAATTGCAGTACTGGGGAATATGTTGGAGTTTGGAGATGCTTTGTCCTTTGACTTCAACTCTTCCTTGGAATCCTCTTCTCACACGCAGATTCCTTCCATGGCAAGCTCTATGTAGGGTGTCACCGTTGTCAGTGGCTACTTCCCATCCTCGCAGTGAAAGCTATGCACGCACTCTGTCACAGTACGGCCAATCACCGGTTGGTTCCCGCTCCTACTGGAATAGAATCCCTCTTTTGCGTCTGTCACTAACGCCCAGCAGGTTAAAGTTTGAAGCACGTCACAGTCATTCAATCCCGGAATCCTACTCGGAATACCACAGACAAGGTTTAGACTTTCCGGATTCTCATGAATGCCGCCATCAATCCGGCTTATACCACGAAGATTCTGTTGGGGAATCTAAGAGATATTCATTCAATCTGATGTAGAACGGAGGTGGTTGTCAGGCACACGTTCATGGGTTGAGGAAGGTGATGAGTGTCACGGATCATCACCTTCTCCACAGTAAGCGCGAATAAACATCTTAGATAAGAACAAGCGTGTTTGAATGGAAAACAAAGGAATTGTATTAAATCATCGAGACGCTGCAGAGCTCCTCACCCCCAACAATGGAGTTTAGAGACTCATGCCGTCACAAAGTATGTAATTCAGATCTGAAAATAGCATGAGGTACAAGATAAGTCTGTAAAAGTTGTTTAAATAGTAAACTAGTGACCTAGGTTTACAGAAAATTGAGTAAACTAAGATAATTGGTGCAGAAATCCACTTCTGGGGCCCACTTGGTGTGTGCTGGGGCTGAGACTAAAGCTTTCCACGTGTAAAAGCCTTTCTTGGCGTCAAACTCCAGGTTTTGACGTGTTTTGGGCGTTCAACTCCGGATCATGACGTTTTTCTGGCGTTTAACTCCAGACAGCAGCATGTACTTGGCGTTCAACGCCAAGTTACGTCGTCTATCCTTGCGCAAAGTATGGACTATTATATATTGCTGGAAAGCCCTGGATGTCTACTTTCCAACGCCGTTGAGAGCGCGCCAATTGGACTCCTGTAGCTCCAGAAAATCCATTTCGAGTGCAGGGAGGTCAGGATCCAACAGCATCAGCAGTCCTTTTTCAGCCTAAGTCAGATTTTTGCTCAACTCCCTCAATTTCAGCCAGAAAATACCTGAAATCACAGAAAAATACACACACTCATAGTAAAGTCCAGAAATATGATTTTTGCCTAAAAACTAATATTATTTTACTAAAAACTAACTGAAACATGCTAAAATCTACATGAAATTACCCCCAAAAAGCGTACAAAATATCCGCTCATCATCGATCGTGTAGGAATAGGATTTACTATCCTTTTGCGTCTATCACTACGCCCTACAGTTGCGAGTTTGAAGCTCGTCACAGTCATCCCATCCCAGATCCTACTCGGAATACCACAAACAAGGTTTAGACTATCCAGATCTCAAGAATGCTGCCAATTGATTCTAGCTTATACCATGAAGAATCTGATCGCAAAGAATTGAAGGCTCTGTTGTCAGGAAAGGCAGTCAAACGCATGGACCAGGAATCCAAGAGATACACATTTAAGCTTGTTTTCATGTAGAACGGAAGTGGTTGTCAATCACACGTTCATAAGTGAGAATGGTGAATGAGGATGAGAAAATACCTGAAATTATAGAAAAACACACAAACTCATGGTAAAGTCCAGAAATGTGAATTTTGCTTAAAAACTAATAAAAATATACTAAAAATTAACTAAATCGTACTAAAAACTATGTAAAAACAATGCCAAAAAGCGTATAAATTATCCGCTCATCACAACACCAAACTTAAATTGTTGCTTGTCCCCAAGCAACTGAAAATAAAATAGGATAAAAAGAAGAGAATATACAATGAATCCCACAATATCAATGAAACTTAGTCCCAAGTAGATGAGCGGGGCTAGTAGCTTTTTGCTTCTGAACAGTTTTGGCATCTCACTTTATCCTTTGAAATTTAGAATGATTGGCATCTATAGGAATTCATAATTTTATATAGTGTTATTGATTCTCCTAGTTCAGTATGTTGATTCTTGAACACAGCTACTTTATGAGTTTTGGTCGTGGCCCTAAGCACTTTGTCTTCCAGTATTACCACCGGATACATAAATGCCACAGACACATAACTGGGTGAACCTTTTCAGATTGTGACTCAGCTTTGCTAAAGTTCCCAGTTAGAGATGTCCAGAGTTCTTAAGCACACTCTTTTTGCTTTGGATCACGACTTTAACCACTCAGTCTCAAGCTTTTCACTTGGACCTTCATGACACAAGCACATGGTTAGGGACAGCTTAATTTAGCCGCTTAGGCTTGGATTTTATTTCCTTGGACCCTCCTATCCATTAATTCTCAAAGCCTTGGATCCTTTTTACCCTTGCCTTTTGGTTTTAAGGGCTATTGGCTTTTTCTGTTTGCTTTTTCTTTTAATTTTCGCCACTTTCTTTTTTTTTTTCGCAAGCTTTCTTATTCACTGTTTTTTCTTGCTTCAAGAATCAATTTCATGATTTTTCTAATTATCAATAACATTTCTCTTTGTTCATCATTCTTTCAAGAGCCAACAATTTTAACATTCATAAACTTTACTATAAAAAATATGCACTGTTCAAGCATTCATTCAGAAAACAAAAGGTATTGCCACCACATCAAATTAATTAAACTAATTTCAAGATAAATTTGAAATCCAAGTACTTCTTGTTCTTTTGTTATTAAGCACATTTTTCATTTAAGAGAGGTGAAGGATTCATGGAATTATTCATAGCTTTAAGACATAGACACTAGACACTAATGATCATGTAATGAAGACACAAACATAGATAGCATATAAAGCATAAAAATAAAAAAATAGAAAAATAAATAGACAAGGAGATTAAGGAATGAGTCCACTTTAGTGAGGGTGGCGTCTTCCTCTTGAAGAACCAATGGTGCTCTTGAGCTCCTCTATGTCTCTTTCTTGCCTTTGTTGCTCCATCCCTAGTGATATTGGTGCTCCTATCCTTAGTTGCTCCCAATAGTTGTGTGGAGGAAAATGTATCCCTTGAGGTATCTCAGGGATTTCTTGATGAGGAAATTCCTCATGCTCTTATTGAGGTCCATGAGTGGGCTCTCTTGTTTGCTTCATCCTTTTCATAGTGATGGGTTTGTCCTCTTCAATGAGGATGTCTTCCTCTATGACGATTCCAGCTGAATTGCATAGGGATCACCTTTTTCTTGGCCACAACTTCATAGAAGTGGTCTTGATGGACCTTTGAGATGAATCTTTCCATCTCCCATGACTCGAAAGTGGAAGCTTTTGCCTTCCCTTTCCTCTTTCTAGAGGTTTCTCCGGCCTTAGGTGCCATAAATGGTTATGGAAAAACAAAAAAGCAATGCTTTTACAACACCAAACTTAAAAGGTTTGCTCGTCCTCGAGCAAAAGAAGAAAGAAAGAAGGGGAAGAACAAGAAAATAGAGGAGATAGAGGGAGATAGAGAGAGAGGTGGGGTAGGTGGGGATCCTGTGGGGTCTACAGATCCTGAGGGGTCAAGGATTTTTCATCCATACTTCAATCAGGCATGTAAACGCCCTTAGTGTGAAATCCTGGCGTTTAATGCCAGACTGCTGCTTGTTTCTGGCGTTAAATGCCATGCTGCAATCTATTTCTGGCGTTTAATGCCAGCTTGTTGCTTCTTTCTGGCGTTTAATGCCAGATTGTAGCCTATTTCTGGCGTTTAACGCCAGTCTGGTGCTTCTTTCTGGCGTTTAACGCCCAGAATGGTGCCAGACTGGGCGTTAAACGCCCATTCTGCTACCCTTACTAGCGTTTAAAGGCCAGTAAGTGTCTCCTCTAGGATGTGTTGTTTTTAATGCTATTTTTTATTTTTCTTTAATTTTTGCAGTTATTTTTGTGACTCCACATGATCATCAACCTAAAAAAAGAAAATAACATAGAAAAATAAAATTGGGTTGCCTCCCAATAAGCGCTTCTTTAATGTCAATAGCTTGACAGTGAGCTCTCATGGAGCTTCACAGATGTTCAGAGCATTGTTGGGACCTCCCAACACCAAACTTAGAGTTTGAATGTGGGGGTTTAACACCAAACTTAGAGTTTGGTTGTGGCCTCCCAACACCAAACTTAGAGTTTGACTGTGGGGGCTTTGTTTGACTCTGCATTGAGAGAAGCTTTTCTTGCTTTCTCTCCATGGTTACAGAGGGAGATCCTTGAGTTTTAAACACAAGGTAGTCCTCATTCAATTGAAGGATCAACTCTAATCTGTCCACATCAATCACAGCTTTTGCTGTGACTAGGAAGGGTCTTCCAAGGATGATGGATTCATCCTCATCCTTCCCAGTGTCTAGGATTATGAAATCAGCAGGGATGTAAAGGCCTTTGGCCTTTACTAGCACGTCCTGTACCTATCCATAAGCCTTTTTCATGGATTTGTCTGCCATCTCTAATGAGAATTTGGCAGCTTGTACATCAAAGATTCCTAGTTTCTCCATTACAGAGAGTGGCATTAAGTTTATGCCTGACCCCAGGTCACACAGAGCCTTCTCAAAGATCATGGTGCCTATGGTATAGGGAATTAGAAATTTATCAGGATCCTATTTCTTTTGAGGTAAAGTGTGCTGAACCCAGGTATTCAGTTCATTAATGACCAATGGAGGCTCATTCTCCCAAGTCTCATTACCAAATGGCTTGTCATTCAGTTTCATGATTGCTCCTAAATACTGGGCAACTTGCCCTTCAACAATGTCTTTGATGAGCGGATAATTTATACGCTTTTTGGCATTGTTTTTAGTATGTTTTTAGTATGATTTAGTTAGTTTTTAGTATATTTTTATTAGTTTTTAGTTAAAATTCACTTTTCTGGACTTTACTATGAGTGTGTGTGTTTTTCTGTGATTTCAGGTATTTTTTGGCTGAAATTGAGGGACCTGAGCAAAAATCTCATTCAGAGACTGAAAAGGACTGCAGATGCTGTTGGATTCTGACCTCCCTGCACTCGAAGTGGATTTTCTGGAGCTACAAAAGCCCAATTGGCGCGCTTTCAACGGCGTTGGAAAGTAGACATCTTGGGCTTTCCAGCAATGTATAATAGTTCATACTTTGCCCAAGATTTGATGGCTCAAACCGGCGTTCAAAGTCACCTTCAGAATTCCCAGCGTTAAACGCCGGAACTGGCACCAAAGTGGGAGTTAAACGCCCAAACTGGCATAAAAGCTGGCGTTTAACTCCAGAAAGAGTCTCTACACGAAAATGCTTCAATGCTCAGCCCAAGCACACACCAAG
>NC_080379.1:134062315-134182418 GCF_014773155.1 Arachis stenosperma
ATTTGATTTCAAATCTTTTCAATAAATAACTAACTTTTGTTGTTTCTTATCTTTTCAAAACCACCTAACTCTTCCCCTCTTTTCGAAATACCTCTTTCTTTTCAAAAATTATTTTTAATTAATTAATTGTTTTAAATTTTAATTTAATTACATTTATCTCTGATTTTCGAAAATCACTACCCAATTTTAAAAAAATTATTTTGAATTCTATCCTCCCCCTTCCTATTTAATTATTTAATTACTACACTTCTCTTCACCACTCTTCATCCAAAAATCAGAATCTCCTTCTTCATCTTCTACCCCTTCTTTTTCTACTAACATAAAGGAATCTCTATACTGTGACATAGAGGATTCCTCTTTATTTTCTTGTTTTCTTCTCTTTCATATGAGCAGGAACAAGGATAAAGGCACTTGTTGAATTGATCCAAACCTGAAAGGATCTGAAGAGAAAATTAAGAGAAGCTAATTACAACAATCCAGAGAAACACCTTTCAGAATTTTTGAACAAGAGAAGGAGATGGCAGCCAAAAATAATAATGCAGGAGAGAATGCTTGGTGACTTCAAAGCCAACGTCCAAGTTTGATGGAAGAAGCATCTCCATTGCCATTGGAGCCATAACTTGAGCTGAAACCTCAGCTAGTTGCCTTAATGCAACAAAACTGCAAGTTTATGGACTTCCATCTGAAGATCCTTATCAGTTTTTAACTGAGTTCTTGCAGATCTGTGAGACTGTAAAGACGAATGGGTTGATCCTGAAGACTACAGACTCATGCTTTTCCCTTTTGCTGTAAGAGACAGAGCTAGAGTATGGTTGGATTCACAACCCAAGGATAGCTTGGACTCATGGGATAAGCTGGTCACTGCCTTCTTGGATAAATTCTTTCCTCCTCAAAGCTGAGCAAGCTGAGTGGATGTTCAAACCTTCAAACAAAAAGATGGTGAATCCCTCTATGAAGCCTGGGAAAGATACAAGCAGCTGACCAAAAGATGTCCATCTGACATGTTTTCAGAATGGACCATATTAGATATATTCTATTATGGTCTATCTGAATTTTCGAAAATGTCATTGGACCATTCTGCAGGTGGATCTATTCACCTGAAGAAAATGCCTGAAGAGGCTCAAGAGCTCATTGACATGGTTGCAAACAACCAATTCATGAACATTCTGAGAGGAATTCCGTGAACAATAGGATACCTCAGAAGAAAGGAGTTCTTGAAATGATACTCTAAATGCCATATTGGCTCAGAACAAAGTGTTGACTCAACATGTCAACATGATCTCTCAAAATCTGAATGGATTGCAAACATGCATCAACAGTACTAGAGAGGCAGTTCTGAAGAAGCTTATGATCCTGAGAACCCTGCCATGGCAGATGTTAATTACATGGGTGAACCTTATGAAACACCTATAACTCATCATGGAGAAATCATCCAAATTTCTCATGAAGGATCAACAAAAGCCTCAACAAGGCTTTAACAATGGTGGACGTAATAGGCTGGACAATAGCAAGCCATATCCGTCATCTTCTCAGCAACAGACAGAGAATTTGAACAAAACACTTCTAATTTAGCCAATGTAGTCTCTGATCTGTCAAAGGCCACTTTCAGTTTCATGAGTGAAACAAGATCTCCATTAGAAATCTGGAGGCACAAGTAGGCCAGCTGAGAAGAAAGTCATTGAAACTCCTCCCAGTATTCTCCCAAGCAATACAGAAGAGAATCCAAAAGGAGAGTGCAAAGCCATTGACATAGTCAATATGGCCGAATGCACAAGGGAGGAGGAGGACGAAAATCTAGTGAGGAAGACTCCTGGGACGTCCCTCAAGCAAGAAGGAGTTTCCTATTAAGGATCCAGAGGAATCTGAGGCTCATACAGAGACCATAGAGATTCCATTAATCTCCTTCTGCCATTCATGAGCTCTGAAGACTATTGATGAGCGGATAATTTATACGCTTTTTGGCATTGTTTTTATATGTTTAGTAAGTTTGAGCTACTTTAGGGATGTTTTCATTAGTTTTATGTTAAATTCACATTTCTGGACTTTACTATGAGTTTGTGTGTTTTTCTGTGATTTCAGGTAAATTCTGACTGAAATTGAGGGATTTGAGCAAAACTCTGAAAAAGGTGACAAAAGGACTGCTGATGCTGTGGATTCTGACCTCCCTGCACTCGAAATGGATTTTCTGAAGCTACAGAACTCTAAATGGCGCGCTCTCAACGGCGTTGGAAAGTAGACATCCAGGGCTTTCCAGCAATATTAATACTATTTCGAAGAATGACGACGCAAACTGGCGTTGAACGCCAAGTACACGCTCCTTTCTGGAGTTAAACGCCAGAAAAAACGTCATAATCAGGAGTTGAACGCCCAAAGCACATCACAACTCGAAATTCAACTCCAAAAGAAGCCTCAGCTCGTGGATAGATCAGCTCAGCCCAAGCATACACCAAGTGGGCCCAGAAGTGGATTATGCATCAATTACTTACTCATGTAAACCCTAGGAGCTAGTTTATTATAAATAGGATGATTTACTAATGTATCAATCATCTTTTGATCTCAGTTTTATTTTATTCTTCATCTTAGGAGATCATTGATCACGTTAGGGGGCTGGCCATTCGGCCATGCCTGAACTTTCTTTTACTTATGTATTTTCAACGGTGGAGTTTCTGCACACCATAGATTAAGGGTGTGGAGCTCTGCTGTACCTCAAAGATTAATGAAGTTCTATTTTCTTTTATTCAATTCTCTATCTTATTCTTATTCCAAGATATTCATTCGTACTCAAGAACATGATGAATGATGATGAGTTAGATAACCCTCATTATTATTCTCACTTATGAACGCGCGTGATTGACAACCACTTCCGTTCTGCGTGTAACAAGGCTTGAATGTGTATCTCTTAGATTCCCCAACAGAATCTTCGTGGTATAAGCTAGATAGATGGCGGCATTCATCTGGATCCGGAAAGTCCAACCTTGTCTGTGGTGTTCCGAGTAGGATCCTGGGAATCCGGAAAGTCTCACCTTGTCTGTGGTATTCCGAGTAGGATTCCGTTCATGAATGACTGTGACGTGCTTCAAACTTTAACCTGCTGGGCGTTAGTGACAAACGCAAAAGAGGGATTCTATTCCAGTAGGAGCGGGAACCAACCGGTGATTGGCCGTACTGTGACAGAGTGCGTGCATTAGCTTTCACTGCGAGGATGGGATGTAGCTATCAACCATGGGTGATGCCTCCAGACTGGTTAGCTGTGCGAGTGACAGCCGCACAGGTTATTTCCCCGAGAGGAATGAAAGTAGCCACAGCTGATAGTGAACCCCTATACAAAGCTTGCCATGGAGAGGAGTAAGAAGGATTGGGTTGAAGGAATAGGAGAGCAGGGTCCTAGAGCTCTACAGCACCTCCATTCCGCTTATCTGAAATTCCTACCAATGAATCTGCATAAGTATTTCTATCCCTTTTATTATTCCTTTTTATTTATTATTCCAATAATCACAATTCCCCTTTAATCTCTCTAACTGAGATTTACAAGATGACCATAGCTTGCTTCATACCAACAATCTCTGTGGATTCGACCCTTACTCACGTAAGGTTATTACTTGGACGACCCAGTACACTTGCTGGTTAGTTGAACGGAGTTGTGAATTCCACCAGAGCCATAATTAGAACATTGATCACAAATGATACAAGAATTGAATCACAATTTCGTCCACCAAGTTTTTGGCGCCGTTGCCGGGGATTGTTCGAGTATGGACAACTGACGGTTCATCTTGTTGCTCAGATTAGGTAATTTTCTTTTCAAAAATCTTTTTCAAATTTTTCTTTTAAATTTTTCGTGTTTTTAAACATTATTTTCGAAAATAATTAATAAAAATCCAAAAAAATTAGAAAATCATAAAAATAAAAATATTTTGTGTTTCTTGTTTGAGTCTTGAGTCAATTTTAAGTTTGGTGTCAATTGCATGCTTTAAAAATTTTTCTTGCATTTTTTCGAAAATCTCATGCATTCATAGTGTTCTTCATGATCTTCAAGTTGTTCTTGATAAGTCTTCTGTTTGATCTTGATGATTTCTTGTTTTGTGTCTTTTCTTGTTTTTCATGTGCATTTTTGCATTCATATTTTCCATGCATTAAAAATTTCTAAGTTTGGTGTCTTGCATGTTTTCTTTGCATCAAAATTTTCAAAAATATGTTCTTGATGTTCATCATGATCTTCAAAGTGTTCTTGGTGTTCATCTTGACATTCATAGCATTCTTGCATGCATCTTGTGTCTTGATCCAAAATTTTCATGTTTTGGGTCATTTTTGTGTTTTTCTTTAAAATTTAAAAATCAAAAATATCTTTTCCTTATTTCCCTCACAATTTCGAAATTTTGGGTTGACTTGGTCAAAGATTTTTAAAATTAGTTGTTTCTTACAAGTCAAGTCAAAATTTCAATTTTAAAAAATCTTATCTTTTCAAAATCTTTTTCAAAATTATATCTTTTTCAAAATTTTTATCTATTTTCGAAAATTTCAAAAATATTTTTCAAATATTTCAAATTCTTTTTCTTATCTTTATATGTAATTTTCGAAAATTCACTAATAATTAATGTGATTGGTTCAAAATTTGAAGTTGTTACTTTCTTGTTAAGAAAGGTTCAATCTTTAAGTTCTAGAATCTTATCTTGTAGTTTCTTGTTAGTGAAGTAAATAATTTCAAAATTTTTTTGAATTAAATCTTTTTATCTTTTATCTTATCTTTTCAAAAAAATTTTATCTTTTCAAAAATTTTACCTTTTCAAAATTTGATTTTAAAATATCTATCCAACTTACTATCTTCTTATCTTTTTAAATTTTGATTTCAAATCTTTTCAATCAACTAACTAACTTTTTGTTTGTTTCTTATCTTTTTCAAAACCACCTAACTACTTTTTCCTCTTCTATTTTCGAAAATATCTCTCTCTTTTCAAAAAGTTCTTTTTAATTAATTAATTATTTCATGTTTTAATTTAATTACATTTTATCTCTAATTTTCGAAAATCACTAACTCCTTTTCAAAATTATTTTCGAAATTTCTCTTCTCTCTTCCTCTTCTATTTAATTATTTAATTACTAACACTTCTCTTCACCCCTCTTCATCAAAATCCGAATCCATTCCTCTTCTTCTACCCTTTCTTTTTCTACTAACATAAAGGAATCTATACTGTGACATAGAGGATTCCTTCTTTCTTTTTTTTGTGTTCCCTTTTCTTTCATATGAGCAGGAACAGGGACAAAGGCACTCTTGTTGAAGTTGATCCAGAACCTGAAAGGACTCTGAAGAAAATTAAAAGAAGCTAAATTACAACAATCCAGAAGCAACCTTTTAGAAAATTTCGAACAAGAGGAAGAGATGGCCGAAAATTATAATAATAATGCAAGGAGAATGCTTGGTGACTTCACAAGCCAACATCCAAGTTTGATGGAAGAAGCATCTCCATTCCTGCCATTGGAGCCAATGATTTTGAGCTTAAGCCTCAACTAGTTGCTTTAATGCAACAAAACTGCAAGTTTTATGGGCTTCCATCTGAAGATCCCTATCAGTTTTTAACTGAGTTCTTGCAGATCTGTGACACTGTAAAGACAAATGGAGTTAATCCTGAAGTCTACAGACTCTGCTTTTCCCTTTTGCTGTAAGAGACAGAGCTAGAGTATGGTTGGATTCACAACCCAAGGATAGCCTGGACTCATGGGATAAGCTTGTCACTGCATTCTTAGACAAGTTCTTTCCTCCTCAAAAGCTGAGCAAGCTGAGAGTGGATGTTCAAAACCTTCAAACAAAAAGATGGTGAATCCCTCTATGAAGCTTGGGAAAGATACAAGCAGACCAAGAGATGTCCATCTGACATGTTTTCTGAATGGACCATATTAGATATATTCTATTATGGTCTCTCTGAATTTTCGAAAATGTCATTGGACCACTCTGCAGGTGGATCTATTCACCTGAAGAAAACGCCTGAAGAGGCTCAAGAACTCATTGACATGGTTGCAAACAACCAGTTCATGTACACCTCTGAGAGGAATTCCGGGAACAATGGGGTACCTCAGAAGAAAGGAGTTCTTGAAATTGATGCTCTGAATGCCATATTGGCTCAGAACAAAATGTGACTCAACAGGTCAACATGATCTCTCAGAATCTGAATGGATTGCAACATGCATCCAATAGTACTAGAGAGGTAGCTTCTGAAGAAGCTTATGATCCTGAAAACCCTGCCATGGCAGAAGTTAATTACTTAGGTGAACCTTATGGAAACACCTATAACTCATCATGGAGAAATCATCCAAATTTCTCCTGGAAGGATCAACAAAAACCCCATCAAGGTTTCAACAATGGTGGACGTGCAAGGCTGAATAATAGTAAGCCATATCCATCATCTTCTCAGCAACAGACAGAGAACTCTGAACAAACAATTCTAATTTAGCCAACATAGTCTCTGATCTGTCAAAGGCCACCTTCAGTTTCATGAATGAAACCAGATCTTCCATTAGAAATCTGGAAGCACAAGTGGGCCAGCTGAGTAAGAAAGTTATTGAAACTCCTCCCAGTATTCTCCCAAGCAATACAGAAGAGAATCCAAAAGGAGAGTGCAAGGCCATGATTTAATCAAAGTGACCGAATGCACTAGGGAGGAGGAGGACGAAAATCCTAAGGAGAAAGACCTCCTGGGACGTCCTTCAAGCATGAAGGAGTTTCCTATTAAGGATCCAGAGGAATCTGAGGCTCATCTAGAGACCATAGAGATCCCATTAAATCTCCTTCTGCCATTCATGAGCTCTGAAGAATATTCATCCTCTGAAGAGGATGAAGATGTGATTGGAGAGCAAGCTGCTCTATATTTAGGAGCTATCATGAAGCTGAATGCCAACTGTTTGGTAATGAGACTTGGGAAAGTAAACCTCCCTTACTCATTAGTGAACTAGACACTTGGATTCAGAAAACTCTACCTCAAAAGAAACAAGATCCTGGCAAGTTCTTAATACCTTGTACCATTGGCACCATGAGCTTTGAAAAAGCTCTATGTGATCTGGGGTCAGGGATAAATCTATGCCACTCTCTGTAATGGAGAAGATGGGGATCATTGAGGTACAACCTGCCTTGTTCTCATTACAATTGGCAGATAAGTCCATAAGACAAGCTTATGGATTAGTAGAGGACGTGCTAGTAAAGGTTGAAGGCCTTTACATCCCTACTGATTTCATAATCCTAGATACTAGGAAGGAAGATGATGAATGCATCATCCTAGGAAGACCTTTCCTAGCCACAGCAGGAGCTGTGATAGATGTCAACAGAGGTGAGTTAGTCCTTCAATTGAATGGGGACTACCTTGTGTTTCAAGCACATGGCCATCCCTCTATGACAAAAGAGAGTAAGCATGAAGAGCTTCTCTCAGTTCAGAGTCAAGAAGAGCCTCCACAGTTAAACTCTAAGTTTGGTGTTGTGAGGCCACAACCAAACTCTAAGTTTGGTGTTCAAACCCCATATCCAAACTCTAAGTTTGGTGTTGGGAACACTACACACTAAATTGACCTGATCACTATGTGGCTCCATGAGAGCCACTGTCAAGCTATTGACATTAAAGAAGCGCTTGTTGGGAGGCAACCCAATTTTATTCATCTAATTTTATTTTATTTTGTTTCTTTGTTATTTTTGTGTTTTATTAGGTACATGATCATGAGGAGTCACGAAAAAAATCAAAAAAAATTAAAAACAGAGTCAAAAACAGAAGAAAAAATTTTTTCACCCTGGAGGCGCACAGGCTGGCGTTCAACGCCCAGAAAGAGCATCTTTCTGGCGTTCAACGCCAGAACAGAGCATCTTTCTGGCGTTGAACGCCCAAAACAAGCAACAACCTGGCGTTTAACGCCAGGATGCGCACACAGAGGACAATCTGGCGCTGAACGCCAGAAACAAGCATGAAACTGGCGTTCAACGCCAGAATTATGCATAACATGGGCGTTTAACGCCCAAAACTAGCATCAATGGGCGTTTGAACGCCAGAATGATGCATCAAGGCATGTTACATGCCTATATGGTGAAAGAATGGTATTTGTTTTCACCTCAGGATCTGTGGACCCCACAGGATCCTCACCTCAGGATCTGTGGACCCCACAGGATCCCCACCTACCACATTCCTTTTAATCCTAATCACACTCTTCTAATCCAAATCTCATTCTCAATGTCACACTTCCCAAAAACCTTCACCTATCACCTCAATTCCTCTTCCCAATTACCCCATTCACCATTCACATCAACCCCTCTTCCCATACACCCCACCTACCCCACTACTTTCAAATTCAATTTCCCACCCTTTTCCCACCCAACATGGCCGAACCTATACCCTCCCCCCTCCCTATAAATACCCTTCTTTTCTTTTACATTTTCACACAACACAAACCCACATTCTCCCACATAACCGAACCCTCTCTTCTCCCTCTCTCCATATTTCTTCTTCTTCTTCTACTCTTCTTTTCTTTTTGCTTGGGGACAAGCAAATTTTAAGTTTGGTGTGGTAAAAAGCCTAAGCTTTTTATTTTTCATTCACCATCAATGGCACCCAAGGCCGGAGTTTCCTCAAGAAAAGGAAAAGGGAAGGCAAAAGCTTCCACTTCCGAGTCATGGGAGAAGGAGAGATTCATCTCCAAGAGCCACCAAGACCACTTCTATGATGTTGTGGCAAAGAAGAAAGTGATCCATGAGGTCCCTTTCAAACTCAAGAAGAATGAGTATCCGGAAATCCGACTTGAAATTCAAAAAAGAGGTTGGGAAGTCTTAGCCAACCCCATGCAACAAGTCGGAATTCTCATGGTTCAAGAGTTCTATGCCAATGCATGGATCACTAGAAACCATGACCAAAGTATGAACCCAAGCCCAAAGAATTATCTCACAATGGTTAGGGGGAAATACTGGATTTTAGTCCGGAGAATGTGAGGTTGGCGTTTCATTTGCCTATGATGCAAGGTGATGAACACCCCTACACTAGAAGGGTCAACTTTGATCAAAGGTTGGACCAAGTCCTTAGGGACATTTGTGTGGAAGGCGCCCAATGGAGAGTTGACTCCAAAGGCAAGCCAGTCCAACTAAGAAGACTGGACCTCAAGCCTGTAGCTAGAGGATGGTTGGAGTTCATTCAAAGATCCATCATCCCCACAAGCAACCGATCTGAAGTTACTGTGGATCGGGCCATCATGGTTCATAGCATCATGATTGGTGAAGAAGTAGAGATTCATGAAGTCATAGCCAATGAACTCTACAAAATAGCTGACAAACCTTCATACATGGCACGGCTAGCATTCCCTCACCTCATATGCCATCTATGTTATTCAGCCGGAGTTATCATAGATGGAGATGCCTCCATAGAAGAAGACAAGCCCATCACCAAGAAAAGGATGGAGCAAACAAGGGAAGTTCCTCACGGCCCTCAAGGAGAACAAGAGGAGGTTCACCAGCAACAAATGCCTCATGGAATGCACTTTCCTCCCAACAACTATTGGGAGCAACTTAATACCTCCTTGGAAGATTTGAGCCATAATGTGGAACAACTAAGGGTGGAACACCATGAGCACGCCCTCACTCTTCAAGAAATAAGAGAAGATCAAAGAGCAATGAGGGAGGAGCAACAAAGGCAAGGAAGGGACATAGAAGAGTTGAAGAACATCATTGGTCCTTCAAGAAGAAGACGCCACTAGAGGTGGATTCATTCCTTGTTCTTTATTTCTTTCTGTTTTCGGTTTTTAATTATTATGTTTATCTATGTTTTGTGTCTTTATTTCATGATCATTAGTATGTAACCATGCCTTAAAGCTATGAATAAAATCCATTAGTCCTTCACCTCTCTTAAAAGAAAAATGTTTTAATTCAAAAGAACAAGAAGTACATAATTTTTGAAATTATTATTGAATTTAGTTTAATTATTTTGATGTGGTGACATTGCTTTTGTTTTCTGAATGAATGAATGAACAGTGCATATGTCTTTGGATCTTGTTGTTTATGAGTGTTAAAATTGTTGGTTCTTGAAAGAATGATGAACAAAGAGAAATGTTATTGATGATCTGAAAAATTCATGGAATTGATTCTTGAAGCAAGAAAAAGCAGAAAAAAAAAAAAAGAGAAGAGATCTAAAAAGAGTATATAGAAAAAGAAGGAGCAATAGAAAAAGCCAATAGCCCTTAAAACCAAAAGGCAAGGGTAAAAAGGATCCAAGGCTTTGAGCATCAATGGATAGGAGGGCCCAAGGAAATTAAATCCAGGCCTAAGCGGCTAAACCAAGCTGTCCCTAACCATGTGCTTGTGTCATGAAGGTCCAAGTGAAAAGCTTGAGACTGAGTGGTTAAAGTCGTGATCCAAGGCAAAAGAGTGTGCTTAAGAGCTCTGGACACCACTAACTGGGGACTCTAGCAAAGCTGAGTCACAATCTGAAAAGGTTCACCCAGTTATGTGTCTGTGGCATTTATGTATCCGGTGGTAATACTGGAAGACAAAGTGCTTAGGGCCACGGCCAAGACTCAAAAGTAGCTGTGTTCAAGAATCAACATGCTTAACTAGGAAAGTCAATAACACTATCTGAAATTCTAAGTTCCTAAAGATGCCAATCACTCTGAACTTCAAAGGAAAAGTGAGATGCCAAAACTGTTCAGAAGCAAAAAGCTACAAGTCCCGCTCATGTAATTAAATTAATATTCATTGATATTTGGACTTTATAGTATATTCTCTTCTTTTTATCCTATTTGATTTCAGTTGCTTGGGGACAAGCAACAATTTAAGTTTGGTGTTGTGATGAGCGGATAATTTATACGCTTTTTGGCATTGTTTTTATATAGTTTTTAGTAAGTTTGAGCTACTTTTAGGGATGTTTTCATTAGTTTTTATGTTAAATTCACATTTCTGGACTTTACTATGAGTTTGTGTTTTTCTGTGATTTCAGGTAAATTCTGACTGAAATTGAGGGATTTGAGCAAAACTCTGAAAAAGGCTGACAAAAGGACTGCTGATGCTGTTGGATTCTGACCTCCCTGCACTCGAAATGGATTTTCTGGAGCTACAGAACTCTAAATGGCGCGCTCTCAACGGCGTTGGAAAGTAGACATCCAGGGCTTTCCAGCAATATATAATAGTCCATACTTTATTCGAAGAATGACGACGCAAACTGGCGTTGAACGCCAAGTACACGCTCCTTTCTGGAGTTAAACGCCAGAAAAACGTCATAATCAGGAGTTGAACGCCCAAAGCACATCACAACTCGAAATTCAACTCCAAAAGAAGCCTCAGCTCGTGGATAGATCAAGCTCAGCCCAAGCATACACCAAGTGGGCCCCAGAAGTGGATTTATGCATCAATTACTTACTCATGTAAACCCTAGGAGCTAGTTTATTATAAATAGGATGATTTACTAATGTATCAATCATCTTTTGATCTCAGTTTTATTTTATTCTTCATCTTAGGAGATCATTGATCACGTTTAGGGGGCTGGCCATTCGGCCATGCCTGAACCTTCTTTTACTTATGTATTTTCAACGGTGGAGTTTCTGCACACCATAGATTAAGGGTGTGGAGCTCTGCTGTACCTCAAAGATTAATGAAGTTCTATTTTTTTTATTCAATTCTCTATCTTATTCTTATTCCAAGATATTCATTCGTACTCAAGAACATGATGAATGATGATGAGTTAGATAACCCTCATTATTATTCTCACTTATGAACGCGCGTGATTGACAACCACTTCCGTTCTGCGTGTAACAAGGCTTGAATGTGTATCTCTTAGATTCCCCAACAGAATCTTCGTGGTATAAGCTAGATAGATGGCGGCATTCATCTGGATCCGGAAAGTCCAACCTTGTCTGTGGTGTTCCGAGTAGGATCCTGGGAATCCGGAAAGTCTCACCTTGTCTGTGGTATTCCGAGTAGGATTCCGTTCATGAATGACTGTGACGTGCTTCAAACTTTAACCTGCTGGGCGTTAGTGACAAACGCAAAAGAGGGATTCTATTCCAGTAGGAGCGGGAACCAACCGGTGATTGGCCGTACTGTGACAGAGTGCGTGCATTAGCTTTCACTGCGAGGATGGGATGTAGCTATCAACCATGGGTGATGCCTCCAGACTGGTTAGCTGTGCGAGTGACAGCCGCACAGGTTATTTCCCCGAGAGGAATGAAAGTAGCCACAGCTGATAGTGAACCCCTATACAAAGCTTGCCATGGAGAGGAGTAAGAAGGATTGGGTTGAAGGAATAGGAGAGCAGGCGTCCTAGAGCTCTACAGCACCTCCATTCCGCTTATCTGAAATTCCTACCAATGAATCTGCATAAGTATTTCTATCCCTTTTATTATTCCTTTTTATTTATTATTCCAATAATCACAATTCCCCTTTAATCTCTCTAACTGAGATTTACAAGATGACCATAGCTTGCTTCATACCAACAATCTCTGTGGATTCGACCCTTACTCACGTAAGGTTATTACTTGGACGACCCAGTACACTTGCTGGTTAGTTGAATGGAGTTGTGAATTCCACCAGAGCCATAATTAGAACATTGATCACAAATGATACAAGAATTTGAATCACAATTTCGTCCACCAACTATTCATCCTCTGAAGAGGATGAAGATGTGACTGGAGAGCAAGTTGCTCAATATTTAGGAGCCATCATGAAGCTGAATGCCAAGTTATTTGGTAATGAGGCATGGGAAAGTGAACCTCCTTTGCTCATTAATGAACTGGATACTTGGATTCAGAAAATTCTACCTCAAAAGAAACAAGATCCTGGCAAGTTCTTAATACCCTGTACCATAGGCACCATGATCTTTGAAAAGGCTCTGTGTGATCTGGGGTCCGGGATAAATCTTATGCCACTCTCTGTAATGGAGAAGCTGGGGATCATTGAGGTACAACCTGCCTTGTTCTCATTACAATTGGCAGACAAGTCATTGAGACAAGCTTATGGAATAGTAGAGGACGTGCTAGTAAAGGTTGAAGGCCTTCACATCCCTGCTGATTTCATAATCTTAGACACTAGGAAGGAAGAGGATGATTGCATCATCCTTGGAAGACCTTTCCTAGCCACAGCAAGAGCTATGATAGATGTCAACAGAGGTGAATTAGTCCTTCAATTGAATGGGGACTACCTTGTGTTTAAGGCACATGGCCATCCCTCTGTGACAAAAGAGAGTAAGCATGAAGAGCTTCTCTCAGTTCAGAGTCAAGAAGAGCCCACACAGTCAAACTCTAAGTTTGGTGTTGTGAGGCCACAACCAAACTCTAAGTTTGGTGTTAAGATCCCATATCCAAACTCTAAGTTTGGTGTGGACAACTATACAACATTGACCTGATCACCTTGTGGCTCCATGAGAGCCACTGTCAAGCTATTGACATTAAAGAAGCGCTTGTTGGGAGGCAACCCTATTTTATTTTATTTTATTCTATCTTATTGTTATTTTATGTTTTATTAGGTACATGATCATGAGGAGTCACGAAAAAACCATAAAAATTAAAAACAGAATCAAAAACAGCAGAAGAAAAAATTCACACCCTGGAGGACGCACAGGCTGGCGTTCAACGCCAGTAAGGTGCATCTAGCTGGCGTTCAACGCCAGAACAGAGCACCATTCTGGCGCTGAACGCCAGAAACAAGCAACATCCTGGCGCTGAACGCCAGGAATGTGCCAAGACAGGAAAACTGGCGCTGAACACCAGTAACAAGCATGAAACTGGCGTTCAACGCCAGAAACATGCTTTATATGGGCGTTGAACGCCCAGAATGTGCACCAATGGGCGTTTAAACGCCAGAATGATGCACAAAGGCATTTTACATGCCTATTTGGTGCAGGGATGGAATTCTTTGACACCTCAGGATTTGTGGACCCCACAGGATCCCCACCTAACATATTCCCACCTTACCTTTTAATCCTAATCACACTCTCCTAATCCAAATCCACTCTTCCCCATGTCACACTTCCCAACACCTTTCACCAATCACCTCAATTCCTCTTCCCAATTACCCCATTCACCACTCACATCCTCCCACTCTTCCCCATAAACCCCACCTACCTTCAAAAATTCAAACCAATTTCCCTCCCATTCCCACCCAAATGGCCGAACATACCTACCCCCCTTTCCCTATAAATACCCTTCCATTATACTTCATTTTCACACAACACAACTCCTTCTTCTTCACCTAAGCCGAACCTACCTCTCTCCCTCTCTACCATATTTTCTTCTTCTTCTTCTTCTCTTCTTTCTTTTATTGCTCGAGGGCGAGCAATATTTTAAGTTTGGTGTGGTAAAAGCATAAGCTTTTTTTTGTTTTTCCATTACCAATGGCACCTAAGGCCGGAGTATCCTCTAGAAAAGGGAAAGGGAAGGCAAAAGCTTCCACCTCCGAGTCATGGGAGATGGAAAGATTCATCTCCAAGAGCCATCAAGACCACTTCTATGATGTTGTGGCAAAGAAGAAAGTGATCCCTGAGGTCCCTTTCAAGCTCAAGAAAAATGAGTATCCGGAGATCCGACATGAAGTCCGAAGAAGAGGTTGGGAAGTCTTAACCAACCCCATGCAACAAGTCGGAATCTTAATGGTTCAAGAGTTCTATGCCAATGCATGGATCACTAGGAACCATGATCAAGGTATGAACCCGAGTGCAAAGAATTATCTCACAATGGTTCGGGGAAAATACTTGGATTTCAGTCCGAAAAATGTAAGGTTGGCATTCCACTTGCCCATGATGCAAGGAGATGAACGCCCCTACACTAGAAGGGTCAACTTTGATCAAAGGTTAGACCAAGTCCTTATGGATATTTGTGTGGAAGGAGCTCAATGGAAGAGAGACTCCAAAGGCAAGCCAGTCCAACTAAGAAGACTGGACCTCAAGCCTATAGCTAGAGGATGGTTGGAGTTCATTCAACGCTCCATCATTCCTACTAGCAACCGATCTGAAGTTACTGTGGATCGGGCCATCATGATTCATGGCATCATGATTGGAGAGGAAGTAGAAGTTCATGAGGTCATCTCCAATGAAATCTACAAAATAGCCGACAAGCCCTCACCTATGGCACGGCTAGCTTTTCCTCACCTTATTTGTCATCTATGTTACTCAGCTGGAGTTATCATAGAAGGAGACATCTCCATTGAAGAGGATAAGCCCATCACAAAGAAGAGGATGGAGCAAGCAAGAGAAGCCCCTCACGGTCCTCAAGAGATGCATGAGGAAGCTCATCATCAAGAAATCCCTGAGATGCCTCAAGGGATGCACTTTCCTCCAAACAACTATTGGGAGCAACTCAACACTTCCTTAGAAGGCTTGAGCCACAATGTGGAACAATTAAGGGTGGAACATCATGAGCACTCCATCATTCTCCAAGAAATAAGAGAAGATCAAAGAGCAATGAGGGAGGAGCAACAAAGGCAAGGAAGGGACATAGAAGAGCTAAAGAACATCATTGGTCCTTCAAGAAGAAGACGCCACTAGAGGTGGATTCATTCCTTGTTCTTTATTTCTTTCTGTTTTTCGGTTTTTAATATTGTGTTTATCTATGTTTTGTGTCTTTATTTCATGATCATTAGTATGTAACCATGCCTTAAAGCTATGAATAAAATCCATTAATCCTTCACTTCTCTTAAATGAAAAATGTTTTAATTCAAAAGAACAAGAAGTACATAAATTTCGAAAATAGCTCTTGAATTTAATTTAATTATATTGATGTGGTGACAATACTTTTTGTTTTCTGAATGAATGCTTAAACAGTGCATATGTCTTTTGATCTTGTTGTTTATGAATGTTAAAATTGTTGGCTCTTGAAAGAATGATGAACAAAGAGAAATGTTATTGAGGATCTGAAAAATCATGAAATTGATTCTTGAAGCAAGAAAAAGCAGTGAAAAAAAAATGGCAAAAAAAAAATAGAAAAAAAAAGAGAAGGAGCAGTAGAAAAAGCCAATAGCCCTTAAAACCAAAAGGCAAGGGTAAAAAGGATCCAAGGCTTTGAGCATCAATGGATAGGAGGGCCCAAGGAAACAAAATCCAGGCCTAAGCGGCTAAATCAAGCTGTCCCTAACCATGTGCTTGTGTCATGAAGGTCCAAGTGAAAAGCTTGAGACTGAGTGGTTAAAGTCGTGATCCAAAGCAAAACGAGTGTGCTTAAGAGCTCTGGACACCACTAACTGGGGACTCTAGCAAAGCTAAGTCACAATCTGAAAAGGTTCACCCAGTTATGTGTCTGTGGCATTTATGTATCCGGTGGTAATACTGGAAAACAAAGTGCTTAGGGCCACGGCCAAGACTCAAAAAGTAGCTGTGTTCAAGAATCAACATACTTAACTAGGAGAATCAATAATACTATCTGAAATTCTAAGTTCCTAGAGAAGCCAATCATTCTAAACTTCAAAGGAAAAAGTGAGATGCCAAAACTGTTCAGAAGCAAAAAGCTACAAGTCCCGCTCATCTAATTATAATTAATATTCATGATATTCTGGAATTTATAGTATATTCTCTTCTTTTTATCCTATTTGATTTTCAGTTGCTTGGGGACAAGCAATAATTTAAGTTTGGTGTTGTGATGAGCGGATAATTTATACGCTTTTTGGCATTGTTTTTAGGTAGTTTTTAGTAAGTTCAAGCTACTTTTAGGGATGTTTTCATTAGTTTTTATGTTAAATTCACATTTCTGGACTTTACTATGAGTTTGTGTGTTTTTCTGTGATTTCAGGTAAAATCTGGCTGAAATTGAGGGACTTGAGCAAAACTCTGAAAAAGGCTAACAAAAGGACTGCTGATGTTGTTGGAATCTGACCTCCCTGCACTCGAAATGGATTTTCTGGAGCTACAGAACCTTAATTGGCGCGCTCTCAACGTCGTTGGAAAGTAGACATCCAGAGCTTTCCAGCAATATATAATAGTCCATACTTTATTCGGAAATTGACGACGTAACTTGGCGTTGAACGCCAAGTACATGCTGCTGTCTGGAGTTAAACGCCAGAAAAACGTCATGATCCGGAGTTGAACGCCCAAAACACGTCATAACTCGGAGTTCAACTCCAAGAGAAGCCTCAGCTCGTGGATTGATCAAGCTCAGCCCAAACATACACCAAGTGGGCCCCGGAAGTGGATTTATGCATCAATTACTTACTCATGTAAACCCTAGGAGCTAGTTTTATTATAAATAGAACAATTAACTATTGTATTAGACATCTTTGGTCTCAGCTTTGTTTTATTCTTCATCCTAAGAGGCTATTGATCACGTTTTAGGGGGCTGGCCTCTCGGCCATGCCTGAACCTTTCACTTATGTATTTTCAACGGTGGAGTTTCTGCACACCATAGATTAAGGGTGTGGAGTTCTGCTGTACCTCAAGTATTAATGAAATTCTATTTTCTTTTATTCAATTCTCTCTTATTCTTATTCCAAGATATTCATTCGTACCCAAGAACATGATGAATGTGATGATTATATGACCCTCATTATCATTCTCACTTATGAACGCGCGTGATTGACAACCACTTCCGTTCTACATGCAACAGAGCTTGAATGTGTATCTCTTAGATTCCCCAACAGAATCTTCGTGGTATAAGCTAGATAGATGGCGGTATTTATGAGGATCCGGAAAGTCTCACCTTGTCTGTGGTATTCCGAGTAGGATCCTGGGAATTCGGAAAGTCTAACATTGTCTGTGGTATTCCGAGTAGGATCCCGGGAATGAATGACTGTGACGTGCTTCAGACTTGCAAGTGCTGGGCGTGATGACAAACGCAAAAGAATCAAGGGATTCTATTCCAGTAGGCACAGGAACCAACCAGTGATTAGCCGTGCTATGACAGAGCGCGTGAGCATAGTTTTCACTGCGAGGATGGGATGTAGCCTTCGGCCAGGTGATGCCTCCAGACGATTAGCCATGCGAGTGACAGCCGCAGAGGACCATTTTCCCGAGAGGATAGAAAGTAGCCATCGTCGAACGGTGAACCCCTATACACAGCTTGCCATGGAAAGGAGTAAGAAGGATTGAGTTGAAGCAGTAGGAGAGCAGGCGTCCTTGAGCCATGCAGTATCTCCATGCGCTTATCTGAAATTCCCACCAATGAATCTGCATAAGTATTCTATCCCTTTAATATCTTCTATTTTCTTATTTCTATTTTCGAAACCATAAACCCATTTAATCTACCTGACTGAGATTTACAAGGTGACCATAGCTTGCTTCATACCAACAATCTCTGTGGGATCGACCCTTACTCACGTAAGGTTTATTACTTGGACGACCCAGTACACTTGCTGGTTAGTTGAACGGAGTTGTGAGATCAACCAGTGCCATAATAATGATTTCATACAAATAGTTAGAACATGGATCACAATTTCGTCCACCATTGATCATTGCTCTACCAAAATAGAAAAGAAGAAAAGTGCAGAAAGTAAAGATGAAGATTAAAACTAAAATTAAAACTTCAAAATTCATAAATGAAAATTACAAACTAGAATTAAACTACTACTAAGAAAAAGAAAAGAAAAGAAAAGGAAGAAGAGTGGTTGAGGGGAGGGGTACGAAGACCCACTCCCCTTGGAGTGTGCCAATTCACAGAAGTTCGAATTGGTCTTCACTCTCTCCCCCTTCCTTCAATTATCCCCCCTCTAGCCTTCCTTGAATGTAAAAACTAAAGCCTTTATATAGGCTCTCCTAAATTACAAAATGAAAGCAAATTACACTTAAATGAAAATTCCTATTCTAGATGCTTCTTGTGGCCTTGATTGGTTGACAATTTTGGGCTTGCTTGCTTGAGCTTTGAAGTGGACTTGAGAGAGAAGTGATCCAATTGAGGCCCATGGTGAAATGCTGCCCAGTTGGTGTTTTTGGGGCTTAAAAGATGCCTCTGGTTTGTGCTCCAATTTCATGCCCACTATAGAGTATTATACCGGTAGTCGATGGACAACAGGTGAATATTCCTGTACTACCCCTTGTTGGTCCCGAGGGACGGAGGAAATAAGAATATTAAGGAACCCCCGGCTATTGGTAAAAGTACAACTATTGTTAACCAAGGAAAATAATTCGTGATAAAAATAAGATACACTTGGGCTAGAAAAACCCGCGCTCAAAATAGAAAGATAATTGGAAAGCTCTGAATGTCAGCTTTCTAACGCAACTGGAATCACTTCAATTGGAGTTTTGTGGCTCAAGTTATGCGTGTTTGAAGAAGGCATGGTCAGGCTGTCAGGTACCACGTTAACTTCCACGTTAACTAAGTTAACGTGAGAGTTAACGTGGCTCATGGTGGCATGTGTGGCTCCTTCCAACGTTAGTGACAATGTTGGGTGTCACTAACGTTGGCGAGCACCTTCTTTTTTCACACGTTAGCCTCCACGTTAACTAAGTTAACGTGGAAGTTAACGTGGCTCCTTGGGGGGTTGTGTGTTTGCTTCCAACGTTAGTAACAATGTTGGGTGTCACTAACGTTGTCGACCACTTTGTTCCTTCACTTTAGCTTCCACGTTAACTAGGTTAACGTGGGAGTTAACATGGCTTAATGTGCTTTGGCCAACGTTAGTGACAATGTTAAGTGTCACTAACGTTGGCTTCCCCCCTTCCTTCTTAACGTCAGAGGCCACTCATGAGCTTGGTCCAACGTTAGTGATAATGTTAAGTGTCACTAACGTTGGCTCCATTTCCTTTCTTCAAAGTTAATGCCACTAACTTTTCTCACTAACGTTGTGGCTTTCCTTCCTTCCACGTTAGTGCCCACGTTAGTGTAACTAACGTAGCCACTAACGTGGCTCTTCTCTTCTTCTTTTGGCCTGAAATCAATCAAACAAAGTGCATCAAAGTCTTGCTCTTAATCATGGGATCATGCATCATCCAATTTATCATTCAATTTATGCATAATTCTCATGAAATCATTCAAAATTCACAATGTTTGCTTGAATCAAGATGTAAGTGAATATCTACCCAAAACTAGCTTATTTCCTAAGAAAATGCATGAAACTACCTTAAAAATAGTAAAGAAAAGGTCAGTAAAACTGGCCAAAATGCCCTGGCATCAGGGATCCACAATAAGAGCTCTCCCCTTCTACGCCACTCTAAAGTAGGGAAAGGAGTTTGAATGGACAGTTGAATGCGAGCAAGCCTCCCAAGACTTCAAAAAATTTCTGGGACAGCCACCTATATTAAGTCGGTCACGGGAAGAAGAACCACTCATCTTGTACCTCGCAGTGGGAAATCGAGCAATAGCCTCAGCACTGGTCCGAGAAGACAACAGTGGGCAACAACCCATATACTTTATCAGCAAAGCGTTACAAGGGTCCGAGCAGGACTACCAGAAAATAGAAAAGTTCGCTTACGCTCTCATAATAACATCTCGACGACTTCGTAGTCTCACACCATTAAAATTCGGACCAACCAGCCCATAAAAGGAATCTTACAGAAAAAAACTTGGCAGGCAGAATCTTGCAATGGGCAATCGAGTTGTCCGAATTTGACCTTCAATACGAAGCTCGGATGGCCATCAAATCTCAATATCTGGCCGACTTCATTGCGGAATTTATGGACACACCGGAAACCCCCACAGAATGGAATCTATACGTGGACGACTCCTCAAATAAAATGGGAAGTGGCGCAGGTGTAATAATTGAAAGCGACCAGGGGACCTAGATCGAACTCTCCCTCAAATTTGGATTCCCTGCCTCAAACAATCAAGCGGAATATGAGGCACTACTAGCTGGTTTGAAGCTGGCTAGGGAGGTTGGAGCTCAGAAACTTATCATCTTCAGCGACTCACAGGTAGTCACTTCACAAATAACAGGCAGCTACCAAGCCAAAGATCCTACTATGAAAAAGTACCTGGACAAAACCAGGGAACAGCTCAGACAACTTGGAGAGTATGAGATTCGACACATACCCCGAGAACAGAATGCCCGGGCCGATGCACTCTCAAAACTAGCCAGCACCAAACCATGAGGCAACAATAGAAGTCTTATCCAAGAAATTCTACAGAAGCCATCAATCTCAGAAGAAGAAAAGGTCCTAGCCATAACAGGTTGCGATCAGGGATGGATGACCTCTAAGTCTTATCCAAGAAATTCTACAGAAGCCATCAATCTCAGAAGAAGAAAAGGTCCTAGCCATAACAGGTCGCGATCAGGGATGGATGACCCCCATAATTAATTACCTCACAACAGAGGCCCTCCCTACAGATGAAAAAGACACAAAGAGGTTAAAACGGGAAGCACAATACTATACCATCATAAATAATACTTTATACAAAAGAGGGATTTTAACACCGTTGCTAAAATGCGTGCCGACTTCCAACACTAAGGATATCCTAGAAGAAGTACACAGTGGCATTTGCGGCAACCACCTCGGAGCGCAAGCACCCGCCAAAAAAGTACTACGGGCAGGATTCTATTGGCCAACCCTACAAAAAGAAGCCACAGAATTCGTAAGGACATGTTCTCCATGTCAAAAGCATGCCAACTTCCACACCGCTCCGCCAGAGGAACTCATCAGCGTAACCTCACCTTGGCCATTCGCAAAATGGGGACTCGATCTCCTCGGACCTTTTCCTCAAGGATCAGGACAAGTCAAATTCCTCATAGTAGGAATAGACTACTTCACAAAATGGATCGAGGCAGAATCCCTAGCTAATGCCACAGCTCAAAGAAGTTGGAAATTCCTGTATAGAAACATCGTCACAAGGTTCAGAGTTCCATACTCCATCACTACAGACAATGGTACCCAGTTCACAGACGCAGGCTCCAGAAAACTAGTGGTCGACCTGAATATAAAACAACAATTCACCTCTGTTGAGCACCCCCAAGCCAATGGGCAAGCCGAAGCTGCTAACAAAGTTATATTAGCAGGGATAAAACGGAGATTACAGGATGCAAAGGGAGCCTGGACTGAGGAGCTCCCACAAGTCCTATGGGCGTACCGAACGACTCCACGTTCTACGACAAAGGAGTCACCCTTCCGATTAGCTTACGGAATGGAGGCAATGATTCCAGTGGAGGTTGAAGAAGGATCACCCAGAGTAATCCATTTCAGCGAAAAAGTCAATCCCCAACTTCAAAGGGAAGAGCTCGACTTACTTCCAGAAATCCGAGAAAAAGCTCGGATAAAGGAAGAGGCGCTGAAAAGATGAATGGCCTCCAGATACAACTGAAAAGTAATACAGCGGGCCTTTGTTGAAAACGACCTTATCCTAATCCGAAACGATATAGGAACAACTCAACCTGGAGAAGGAAAGCTGGCAGCAAATTGGAAAGGACCATTCCAAGTCATAGAAGTATTGGGAAAGGGCTACTACAAACTTTTCGAACTCGACGGGCGAGAGCTTCCTAGATCATGGCACGCCTGCAACCTAAGAAGGTACTGTAGCTAGGGATGATAAAAGATCTTGGACAAGGCGCACTCTTTTTCCTGAAAAAGGTTTTTTAACAAGGCGCCCCGCCAAGACCTACAAATCACCCGACTTAGGAAATTAACTCCTCATGTATATTTGCATTTTCCTCATGTATATTTGCATTTTCCTAAACAAGGTCCAAGAAAGAGGATTATAAAGTAACTCGACAGGGCCTGACGTGACAAAGTCGGCCCAAAAAGATAAGTTACAAAAGATAGTCCCTGAAAGAGACCTAAATAAGGTTCAAGAAAGAGGATTATCAAGTAACTCGACAAGATCCGACGTGACGAAGTCGGCCCCAAGATGTAAAGGTACAAAACATAATCCCTGAAAGAGACCTAAACAAGGTCCAAGAAAGAGGATTATCAAGTAACTCGACAGGGCCCGACGTGACAAAGTCGGCCCAAAAAGATAAGTTACAAAAGATAATCCCTGAAAGAGACCTAAACAAGGTCCAAGAAAGAGGATTATCAAGTAACTCGACAGGGTCCGACGTGACAAAGTCGGCCCAAAAAGATAAGTTACAAAAGATAGTCCCTGAAAGAGACCTAAATAAGGTCCAAGAAAGAGGATCATCAAGTAACTCGACAGGATCCGACGTGACAAAGTCGGCCCCAAGATGTAAAGCTACAAAAGGTAATCCCTGAAAAAGATCTGAACAAGGTCCAAGAAAGAAGATCACCAAGCAAACTCGACAAAACCCGACATGACGAAGTCGGTCCAAGATACAAAGCTACAAAGGTAATCCTTGAAAGAGACCCGAACAAAGTCCAAAAAAGAGGATTACCAAGTAATTTGACAAGAACCGACACGATAAAGCTACCCTTGGGAGAGACCTTAAGTAAAGTCAAAAAAAGAGGGCTATAAACAAACAAAAACCAAGTTCGGCAATATCAGCATTACGATAAACAACAGTTTACGATTGATGAGAGCAGCGTCAGGCCAAAGGATCAAGTTAATCATGTCAGATAAAAACCTATGAAGGTGCCAAGACGAGTGCAAAGCAGACAGGATATAAAAACTACTAAATTATGATAATAGCGAGCTTCAGAAAGTATCAACAGTCAACATTTACAAAATAAAAAGCCCACAGGTCGGGCTATACATAAATTTATCAGAAATAATCAAAGAGAGTCTAAAGGTTTCCCAGTAGTAGCATCTCGGGGTGAAGGAGGACAAGTCTGAAGAGGCACTGTATCTACCGTCCCATCATCCTGGTTCAGGATCTGGACATCAGGATCAGACTCAAGCTGAATGACTTCAGCAGCTTCAGAAGAAGAGGGCGGCACAACGGAGACTTTAGTAGAAGGAACAGGAGGAGGCTCAACATCATCATCATCAGGGTCCTCGGGGACGATTTTGCCATCCTTCACAATATTATCTAAGCTAAACAAGGCAAGGTCAGCCTCCGGGGCAATAACCCGAACCTGTTCCTTCAGGTTCTCATAGGCAGCGGTTACGCTCCCCACAAGATGACCCTGGAGCTCAAAATAATCAACCCGGACCGACTCTAGCTCATCCCGAAGACGCATCACTTCTCGGTAGGACGCGACATAGCTTTCTTTGTGCTTCAAAGCCACATCCTCAGCCAATCGCACAGAGGCCGCCAGGGAAAGAGAGCTGGCCTTCTCCCCTTCCAGCTCTTTTTTCAGTTGAGTCACCTCCGCTTCAAACTCCTCCTTGAGACCCCTCATTCGATCAAATTCTCACTTAGCTTCCTTCATAAAAGCTTTGGTAGCATGCAGAGGTAGATTTTGGGCAGTACGATACAAAGCAGCTCCCATATGGGCCATCTTGACACTACTTCGAGTTATAAAATCCAAGTGATGAAGGAGAGATACATCATCCATTAAAAGAGCACCATAAGGTGCGATCTACTAGTCCACAAAACCAATAGGATCAAAATCTGGGGCATCTGGATTGAAAGGTTCAACAGTTCAAGGTCTTTTTGGAGGAGGGGCGGCCGAAGAAGAAACCACAGCAGTAGTATAAGACTGAGGGGGATCCACTAAATGGACCCGAGGTGTAGGGATCATTCTCCTCGGGCCAGGAGAGCTCGGCACGGATGGCTTCAAAGGAGCTTGAGAAGTTCCTCCCCCATCAGCCCGGGCCGAGATATTTTGAGCCGCAGTAGCTTTCTTCGCCTTCTTGAAGGCCTTCATTGCATCATTATTTTTGGCCATCTCTGCAAAAAGAAAAACAATAATTTATCACGCCAGGAAAAAAGCAGGAGAAAAACAAGATAAACAAAGATATATCACGGCAGTACCCAAAGCAGTTCGAATAAGGGACGGATCTCCCAATGACTTTTTAGTATCCAAGTGAGGAGGTTCTCCCCAAATATCCTCCAAAATACTCACAAAGGACTGCTCGACCTCACTCAATATCTCCCAAGTATATCGGGATACCACTACGTTCCTCTTCCACTCTAAGGGAAAGCAGGGCTTATTATTTTTATCCAGAAAGAAAGGTCGGGCTCCTTCAATAGCCCGGACCTTAAAGAAGTAATTCTTAAAATCCCGAAAAGATTCGTCATACATGGAAGAAACCTTGTGCCCCTGGGCAGACCTAAAAGAAATCCAAGAAGTTTTCTTCTTGGTAGTCCCAGGTTTGGTCAACACAAAAAGATACATATAAAGAGTTTGAGAAGGTGTAACACCAAATTCTTGACAAACAAGCTGAAAAATCTTGATGAAGCCCCATGAATTCGGATGGAGCTGGGACGGGGCTATGTTTCAAGACCATAACAGGTCAGTTTCAAAAGAAGTAAAAGGAAAGGTGATGTTCATTTGGCTAAAAAAGAAGTCATAAGCATAAAAGAAAGGACGCTCCCCCTGGATCAGGACTGGGAAGCAAACTCTATCGCCAGAATCAGGGGCTACCAACTCATAATTGCCCTCCTGATCCGCACTGCTATAGACACGATGATGCTTTCTAAGCGTCGCACAAAATTCTGAATCAACTAAAGAAACACACAACAAGACAAGAGAGTCCAGCCAATCGGACATCCCTTCGGGAACCTCAGAAGACGCCTCGACAATGTTTTTTTGGGAAGACATGGCCAACTAATCCTACAAATCAAGAAAAAAATTGGGTTACCAAAAAGGTAAAGACATCCCAGACGAAATCAAAACAACTCGGACAACACATTCCAGCGCGGTACAGCAGATAAAAAGGAAAACCCCAGGACACAACCCAAGGTCCAGAGGCATTCTTTGGAGGCAATCAGGGAATAAAGATTCAGGAAGAACTACAAGACTAATGTCTCAACAGAGACCCTTTCCAAGAAAAATAAATGAGAAGAAAATCATACGAGTCGCCCAAAGAAAAGGCTACAACAGTTCAGGAATCAGCAGAAGCATACAAAGCCCTAAAGAGCCAAACCAAGAAAATACACTCAGAAGCATATATAAGGTCAAAAGGGAAAAAACATGCATCACAGTAACAAACCAGGTGCGACAAAAATTCAAGCTTTCCAACATGCACTCAGTCAAAACCAAAGCTTCAAAATCAAGACACAACACAGCAGAAGTAAACGGCGAAGGGAAAGCAAAACCAACCTGAGAAAGGAGAAGAATACGCAAGAGGGTTGAAGACGAGGAGGTTAGAGATCACCGTCAAAAGCACTTACAATCCCCCGAACAAACGTTGTAAGAGGAAACACCAAGAAATGTAAGTTTTCAAAAGAAAACAGAAAGAGAGGAGAAAAAAGGAAGTCACAGCAAAAGCAGGTGAGGAGAAAAAACGTTTCTTGAGAGTAAAAATTCAAAATAAAAGTCAAGAGAAACGGAGCATCAAAAACCAATTAATGGGGCATTAAAAACCCTCGCATGTTCCCAAGGCCAGGACGCTAATCCAAAAGCGCGCGTTTTCAAAAGGAAGCGAAACGTTCTACATTCAAAAAAGGAGAACTCTACAAAAAGAAATCGACAAAATGCTCGAGTTCGGCTTCACCAAAGAAGGATCGAAGTCCTAAAACTAAAGACTTGACCTCAAAAAGGAAGACCGAGCTCGAACAGGGGCACTGTTCATACCATGGGTCGAGCTGTCCGACCCGGGATGTTCTACAGACAAAGCGACCGACCTCTTTAGGTCAGGACAACCCGAACTCTTCTCAAAGAGTTCGGTCAAGTCACAGGAAAGCCCAAACAAAGGACCCAAATAGAGGAACACGTCCCAAATCCAAGGGCAGCCCAAGCCCGTAGAGATAAAGGCGGTTCCCTTGAAGATAAGAGGACCCCTGTACACCATTATAAATACACTGGAGCACCCAGGTATAACTCATACTCTGATTCTACTCAATACCTGCTTAATACCCTTGCTAACTTAAGCATTGGAGTCCCTTGCAGGTACCCTCCCACCCTCCGAGGACGAAGGATCAGCACCACCACCAAATCTAACAAGTCAGACGCGGTGGCTCTAGCCACCATCATCAAGTCGGATACAACAGCTCCGACCAGTACAGAAGATCTCATCCGAGATTGACCTACAGTTTTAGGTAACCATCGGAATAGTAATTGATATGAAAATTGGACTGGAGGCCGTGATAGGATGAGGAATTCCCTATTTAGTAAGTTGAGGTGAGTGGTGTGAATTGTTATATGAGAATGAGATGATTGATGTTTGGTTGGTAGTGAATTTGGATGTATGAGTGTTGTGTGTTGTTATTGTGAATAGATATAGTTGATGAGACGTGCTAAATGAGTTAGAATTGGGTTGGTTAGGCTTGAAATATTTTGGAATTGATTAATGAGTTTTTGAAACGTTTAGAAGTGGTATTGGAGTGGTTTAAACTAAATTGGATTGAGAATTGGTGAAAATAGGCAATAGTGTGGATTTGGGTAAAAATAGAATTTTAACGAACTTTGACGGACCATAACTTGGTGCTCAAAATTTAATGAAATTTGTCTTAAATTAAAGATAATGATGATCACTTTAAAATGGTTTAAGAATGACTGAAAACGGAATTTCATACAGAAAATTATGAACGATTGAAAATTGATTTTTAAAATTTAAACTGAATTCTAAGATTGCAAAAGAAACTAGAGTTTTGGCCTGTGTGCACATGTACAGGGTTGTGTGCATGCACTGGTGAGGACAAGTGTGAAGACTCGTGCATATGCATGAGGGTGATGCATACGCACGAGAGGGAGTTTTCAAGTTGTGTGTACGCAAACTGGTCATGTGTATGCACAAGCTGGGAAGCATTTCTGATCGGTGTGCATGCACAAGGGTAATGCATACGCACAGGGCTTGTTTTCTCAAAATTTCTCTGTTTTTGACTATTTGATTTTTCTGACAAGATTGTAAACCCCTGTATATGGTCCAATAACTAGTTTTTAGGCTCCGGAATGAGTATGGGGATATGGAATGGATTAAATTAGTATAATGAATGGAATTATGGATTAAAGGATTGGTGATATTGCTGAAAGCTTATGGTTAATGAACCTACTGAGTATAACACTAATTAAAGGCTTTATTGTGAATTGTTTGAGATTTGAATTACTGCAATGGGAAGGATTGTGGTAAATTCCACTTGCGCATTTATTGATATCTCTTCCTAACAAGGACGTTGGTTAATCCCGCTTATTTGAGGTACTCGGTAAGGATGGTGGTTAATTGTGCTTACTCATGGAATAATTTGGTTGGCAAGGATGGTGGTAAATCCTGCTTGTACAGTTGATGAACATTTTAGGCAAGGACAGTGGTAAATTCTGCTTGCTTTTATGGAACCAAAGGGTAAGGACAGTTGGTTAATCTCGCTTACCCGAGTCAGGTCTGACAACATAATCGATATGTGAGCTGATGGCCAGTAGGACAAGCGTGCATCATGTGCATCTATGTGTAATTACTTGTGTGTGTATCTTTTATTTGGTTTGCCTAAGTGAATATATCTGTTTAACTACTAATTACTATATATGATGTGATTGCTTTTGATTATGTTTGCACCCTATTACTAGTGTTTGCTACTGCTGAATAAGCTACTGAACCATATACTGATCTGATGTGATAATAAGAAGGAAGATGTTGAGATGTGTTGTGAAAGATAGAAGATAAGGACCACTGAGTGATAAACCACAATTTTATGGTTTATTTTGTATTGTATTTGGTGGATTTTGTTAACTTTTCTCCCATTTATTCAACAAAATAGCATGGTTTCATGAATTTTCCCTAATTGTACTTAATAGTTAAAACATGCTTTTTAGGCCTTTAATTAGTTAAATTTAATTCACTTTGATTCTACTCGATGACTTGATATGTTTGTTAGTGATTTCAGGGTTAAGAGGCAAGGAATATATCAAAGGAGTGAAGAGAAAAGCATGGAAGACAAAGAATTCATGGAAAATGAGGATTTGGAACATTCAAGGCGATGCGTACGCGTGCTCAATGCGTACGTGTGATAAACCCCAATTTTGTGGTTTATGTTGTGTGGAATTTAGAAGATTTTATCAACTTTTCTCACATTTATTCAATGAAATAGCATGGTTTTGTGAATTTCTCCTAATGTGTGCTTAAGAGTGAAAACATGATTTTTTAGGCCCTTAAATTGACAGATTTAATTCACTGTAATTCTATTTGATACCTTGATATGTGTGTTGAGTGATTTCAGGCTTATAAGGAAAGTATTGGGTGGAAGAAGTGAAGAGAAAAGCATGCAAGGTGGAGAATTCATGAAGAAATGAGCATTTCGAGAATTAAGGGCCATGCGCACGCATCATCCATGGGTACGCGTGAGAAGGACATTTGCAAAGCCACGCGCACACGTCAACCACGCATACGCGTGAGGAGGAATTTTGGACAGCGACGCGCATGCGTCACCCACGCGCACGCGTGACGCTGATCACGTGACCTCATTAAAGTGAATTCGCTGGGGGCATTTTTTGAGCTTCCCAGACCCAAATCCAACTCGTTTCTGAGGCTATTTCATGCAGAATTGAAGATTGGACAAACGGAGGAGCAATTAGTTTTAGGTTAGCATCATGTAGGTTAGTTTTCTAGAGAGAGAAGCTCCATCTTCTCTCTAGAATTAGGGTTTTAGGTTAATTGCATCTTAGATCTAGGGTTTGATTCCTGTTCTCATCTAGTTTTCTTTACAATTTCTTGTTCTTATATCTTTGTTCTCCTTAGTTTTATTGTTAATTTCCCCTTTGAGCCTCTTTTTTGTTGATGAACTCTTGTTGAATTTGGATTTTCCTTTAATGCAATTTCATGTTTGATGTTCTTTTATTGTTGATTAGAGTTGTTATTGTTATTCTCTTGCAATTGGTAGTTGTAGAATTTATCTTTCCTTGCAATTTACCATGCTTTCCTTTTATGCCTTCCAAATATTTTGACAAAATATTTGGTTGGATGTTAGAGTAGCTTTTTGAGCATTCTTGGTTTGGAAAGAAAAATTAGGCAATCTTGAGTCATTAATAGCCAACTCATTTTGGTGATCTAGAGTTGTTAGTTAATATTATTTCTATTGACGCTAATCGTTTGCTAATTTAATTAGTGAGTTGATTAGGACTTTTGGATTGAGATTAACTAGACTTATTTGACTTTCTCTCGTGTAAAGATAATATTGTACTTTCTTCCAATGTTGGAGATGACGAAATAGAATAAGCTCTTGATAATTATTGTATTATGATTGATGACTAGGATAGAAAGCCTATATTCTCAATCCTTGCCATGAATGTCTCTCTTTATCACTTGCTTTCTTTAGTTGCTTGCTTTATTTTCTTGCCATTTATTTTCTTACCCTTTTACCAAATCAAACTCCCTTATTCCTTCATAGCCAATAATTGATCACTTCATTGCAATTCCTTTTGACACGACCCGAGGTTTGAATACTTCGGTTAATTTTCATTGGGGTTTGTACTTGGGACAACCAATAATTAAAATTTGATTGAGAGTTATATGTTGGTTTGGAACTATGCTTACAACGAAGTTCTTATTTCTATTGAGAAAATTCTAGACCGACAATAATTCTTACATCAAATTTTTAGTGCCGTTGCGTGGAAATTGCAATGATGTTATGTTATTGGCTATTGTTCATATGTGAATATTGTGAATAGTTTGATTTTTTCTTGCTAGTTGTAGAATTTTGATCCTCTTGTTTCTTATTAGTTTTTGCCTTATTTTCTTTTGATATTATGAGTTCTCAGCACTTTGGCTATGAGTTTGGTTCAAATTATGTTGTAGGAAATGGGAACTATAATGACAACATGCATCAATGATGGAACAATCAAAGATGGGAGGAGCCTCGAGGAATTGATCACTCTTCTTGGCAACAACCTCCTCCGGTCTCTGATGGAGTGCAGAAGCTGGTGAATTAAAAATTTATTAAAATGGTTGCGTTGCAAGTATAGTTCTTAACTCACCGAAAATCTGCCTATCAATTTAGAAATATGTCACTGAAAGTTTAAATTAAAATTACTGGGAGTTTTAAGTCCCAGGTCGTCTCCCAACGAGTTGCAGAAAAGTGTGCTGTTTTATTAATCAGATATTCCAAAAAGAGTTGAGCTAAGTAAATTGGGAATTAAATTGAGGAATTTTAAATAATAAAAATAAAAGGCCTTGACTGGGAATTGATTGGTTAGAATCTCTATCATTGATGGTGTGATTGTAAGATTAATTTATAATTAATAGTTGTTCCGTTTGGTTATCCCTTACTAGGTAGGAGAAAGTCAAACAAGTGGAAATGCCAGATCTGTTCACAAGTTACAACCCACTTAGTTTAAAGGGATTGGCGTCGGTGACAGGATAGCAATCCAACATTCAACCCAATTACAAATTTTCCTTCCAATCCTCCCAACTCAAGAGTTCCTTTTTAATCAACTCCCCATCAAGTAATGAAACTACTCACTCATTGTAAATAAAAAATCCATGGCATATGAAAGGGAATCAAAAGAAGACATGATTATTGGAATGGAAATTAAATTAAAAAGAAATAATCCTTGCATTAATTAATCATAAAAATATCTGAATGACAAAATTGAACAAAGCAAAGAACATGGAAGAATAAAACCAAGTTAAGAGAACAAACTAGAATAATGAAGTCTTGATGAGGAAATGACTCTTCTCAATGTTCCAATGCTAAGACCAATTGAAAATTAAAATTCTAAAAACTAGAGAGAAAAACCTAAGAGAGTGAAAAACTAGATCTAAAACTACTCAATGAATTGTGTCCTCCTTGTTTCTGCATATTCTCTGACTCTAGTCTGCTGTTCCGGGCCAAAAACTGGGCCGAAATAGGGTCCAAAGTCGCTGGTTTCAGATTCTGCAGTTTATGCAGATCACGCATGTCACGCGAACGCGTCGTCCATGCGGACGTGTCGCTGGCGCTTTTCCTCTTCACGCGTCCGCGTCGTCCACGCTACCGTGTCGCTTATGCTTTCCAATCCGCGCGGCCACGCAAGCCATGCGGCCGCATCACTACGATTTACGCTCCTTCGCGCGGTCACGTGAGCCATGCGACCGCGTCACTTTTCGCTGGTTATCTCCTTCAATTCTTGTGTTCCTTCTATTTTTGCTAGCTTCCTCTCCAATCTCCGTCTCATTCATGCCCTATAAAGCCTGAGACACTTGACACACAGATTACGGCATCGAATGGAATAAAGGAGAATTAAAATTAAATAATTAAAGTCTCTAGGAAGCAATTTTCAAACATGTGATAAATTCAGAAAGGAAATCTAAATGCATGCTAAATTGATGAATAAGTGGGTAAGAATCATGACAAAACCACACAATTAAACACAATATAAACTATAAAATAGTGGTTTATCAACCTCCCCACACTTAAACATTAGCATGTCCTCATGCTAATTTGAAGGAGACAAGGAAATAAGTATGAACATGCAGAAACTCATGAAATGCAATGTAATCCTACATATATAAATAAATGCAACTATATGATTATTGTTCACTTGATCAAAAGTAAATAAGCTCTTCAAAACAGTTACAAATCAAATTCCACTAATTCTATCATCATATAATAAAACCGATAAAAGTGCAAGAAGATAGCTTCTGAAGGCCGGAAACATGAAAATTCAAGCATTGAACCCTCACTGATAAAGTATGTATGCTCTAATCTCTAGTGTATAGGGTAATCACTCTATTCTTCTCTAGTCATGCTTTCTAACTTTTGTTTTTCTCCTAACCAATCAACAACAGTTAATATACCAATGCAAACATCATGAGGTCTTTTCAGGGTTGTAATGGGGCCAAGGTGCAGGTAAGGATATACATATGGCTAAGTGAGCTTTATGAATTGAATCTTTAATTAACCTAAGCTCTCACCTAATATACATATATTCTATATACTTTTAAATTCATGCCTAGCTACCCATAATTCCCTTTTTCAACCTATACTCATGTTTTAATCTTGTATTTTAATTCTATCATATGTGCATTGATCTTTGGATCCTGAATTTAACATTGGGGTAATTTTCTCCCCTTATTTATTGATTGAATCTCTTCTTTTTTTTTTGAATAAATAAAGCTTATCAATGCACATAGATTTTTCATTCTTATATTTTCACATGAGTGGGTATCCAAATTTCCTTTAAATTTTCATGACACATTCCCTTAACAACTTTTGTTCCCACAATTTCCCATACTTAACTAGCACACACAATTCTATCTTAAGCTAACCAAAGATTCAATTTGGGATATGCAATTGTTTTTCAGCTTAAGGTTAGTAATGTGGTAAAATATAGAACAAATGGGGTTTTAAAGGCTCAAAGTGGTTAACAAGGGTAATTGAAAAGGGTAGGCTTGATTTGAATAAGTGATTTTAAACAAATAATGGCCTCAATCATGTGCAAGCATGTAAATATAATAAATATTGGACATATAAGATCAAACAAATATAGATTACAATCATAGAAAGTAAACACAAGAATAACATAATTATGGTTAAATAATGTAACCATGCATAAAGGCTCAAATCTTTCACAGGTTGTGTGTTCTTTAGCTCAAACATCATGTTCCAAATACACTCAAGCAGATTTATCATAAAAATTTGAAAAATTAGTGAAATTTATTTCAAAGATAGATTTTGAAAGAACTTATTGTCTTTTCAATCAAGTAGAACATGCATGCAACTATCCTAATCTATGCAATTTATTCTATTCTATAAAAGAAAGAAAAATCTAACTAAATATCCTAATTATTGGTGTCAGAGAGAATTTACCTCCGGAAGTCAGGTACTGACCGACCTCCCCACTAAGGCTTTGCACCGTCCTCGGTGCCATCTGTCAGGAACAGGGGTGGGCTGGTGGCAGTATCTCCACAGTCGGGATCATCATGGCTCCCGGTGCTGGTAAAAAAAGTAGAGTCCGGGGTGTTTGAGTCGCTGAAGCGTCCCTTGAGTAGCTCCTTGATGTGTTTGAATCGGCGCTCGTTACGGCGCTGTCTCATCTTTGCTTTCTGTTCATGCCGATCCAACTTTTCAAGTATCTGGTGGAGCAATTTCTCAGTGGTAGATGCTTGTGGTGTCGAAGAAGGAATATCTTCAACCGGCTCAGGAGGCTGGCTTGTAGTGGCTGCGGAAAGTCTGAGGTATTTTCCGTTAGGGACATATTGATCATCCCGTGGAAGCATGGCTTTGGTGTCCCCAGCTCTGCAGGAGACTCCGGCTGCTGAGACAAGATTTGAGACCAAGGCGGGGAAAGGTAAGTTGCCCGCGATTTGTACATGCTCCATATCATGCCGGATGTGTCTTGAGAGATTCAGAGGTTGGTCTGTAAGGATGCACCATAGTAGAACAACCATGTCCGCAGTGAAGGAGGACTCGTGAGTGCTCAGAAAGACGTAATGGGACATGATTTGTGATACGCGAGCCTCCAAAGTGCGGAAGCCAAGATTCCCTTAGGGCGGTTGCGGTGGTATCCAGATCCAGCTGCCAGGTAAAGCAATGACTGAGAACGGAGTCCTAGTCAAATTGGTATGATGCTGAAGGGTGGCTTCTTGAAAAGCGTCCATTCCTGCTGGAATAGGGGGAAGACTCAGAACTTGCTGAATGGCCTCTGTAATGGGGACTTGCTTCTGTCGGCATAAACAGACTGCAGGGTTGGTATGTAGAAGTTGGAGTAGAACTCAACTACCCAAGAAAGATTGACCTGCCTTGGCTGTCTCCGTAGAAAACCCCATTGTCTCCGCTCAATTTGTGGCTCAACAAAGGTGGCAATATTGGGCGGGAGGATGAGAAGGTATTCATTGTTATAGTTCCTTTCTGCTAGGATAGGGAACATCTGCTCACAGTAGCGATTGGGAAATCGCGCAGTGTCCTTTGCTGGAAAGGCTTTCTCTTTGTCGTCAACCTTTATTATCCTCTTAACTCTTTTTGTTGAGGGTTTGACTGTGGTTGAAGAAGGCTCTGCCACTAATGCTCTTTTAGTTCCTCTTCTTGCTGGTGGTTTGGAAGTAGCTTTCTCTTTTCCTTTCTTGGTGGCCATCCTGAAAGAAGGGAAGAGAAAGAAAATTAAATTCAAAGAGAGAGAGCAAGGAAGAGGGTAGTGTAAGTGATAGTCAATGCACAATAAAGATAAATGGCATTAACACATGGTCTGGATTACATGTGGAAAGCTCATCAATGGAAATATAGCAAGTGCATGTAGGACAATGGAATGCAAGAGGTTTATTGGCATGCAGGCAAAGGCATGAGTAGCATGCATCAAACATTCAATGTCCAAGTTAGGTTACCATTCGTAACAAACTAACTATCACGTTTGTATTGACAATGAAATTTAATTAATAAAATTTGAAAGGGAATTTGTGAAAAGCAAGCATTGCAGAGTAGAGTAAAGTAATGTAGAAAAGTGCATAGTGCTATATGGGCTTTTTCACAAACACATGGCATGCATGGTAAACAAGATATAAAAAGTGTGAAATTGAACATGCATGCAATCCCTTAAATAAGAGAAAAATAATGGTCAAACAATTTGCAATAATCCACAAGCATATAATGAGGAATGATGACTCAAAAGATTTCTAACACCATGTAAAAGGAAAAAGAAGAAGAAAGAAAAATAAAGATTTGAAAGAAAAAGAAAAGAAAAAGAAAATAATAATATATATAAATACATAATATAATAAGAATGATTGAAAAGAGAAGAAGGAAGAAGAAGGTAAAACCTTGTTAATGGTGGTGAGAGAGAGAGAGTAAAAGGTGAGGTAGAAGGGGAAGGGGAAGAGAAGAAAGAAGGGGGAAAAGAAAAAGTAGGGTTTGGAGGAGAGAAAGATAAGATAATTTGGCTTATTGGGTTGAGCTGTGCGGCGCATGCGACGCGGCCGCAGAAGGCACTCGTTTGCGTGGTTGAGTGTCAGGTAAGGCGACGCGATCGCGTCAGTCACGCGGTCGCGTGACCCGGTTGCGCTGCTGGCGCGAGTGCAGCCTCGCTCCAGCACAACTCTCTGTTCGATTCATTTTAATTGCAAAAATTGGGTGACGCGATCGCGTGAGTGTGCTTCAGAAGATGGAGGACGCGACCGCGTGGGGCACGCAGTCGCGTGATAAGGATTGTGCTTCCAGCACCAATCCAGCACCACTCTCGCACAATATTTCATTGTGCACCCTTTTACGTCGGAAACTCAGGGCACGCGGCCGCGTGGGGCACGCGGTCGCGTGGGGCACGCGGTCGCGTGGGAGGCCATACTCCCCATTCGACGCGGACGCGTCAGCGACGCGGTCGCGTGGGTCGATATGTGCCATTAGCACGCCTCCAGCCACGCTCCAGCGTGACTCTCTGTTCACTTTTATTTTTCTGTACTCCTTCTGCCACGCGGACGTGTCGCTTGTGCGATCGCGTCGCGCGGCGAAATTTTTTTTTTTTTAAGAAAGATAAAGACATGTAATTGAAAGAGCACGAAAGCATTAATAAAGAGAAGAGTCATTTAAAGAAGAAAAACTAAATGTGAAGAAAAGAACGATCATACCGCGGTGGATTGTCTCCCACCAAGCACTTTGCTTTAACGTCCGTAAGTTGGACGCTCCACTAGCTCAGTCTGTTGCTATGTAGGGATCTTCCAGGCGGAAGATCTCAAGCTCCTTGCTTTTCTGCACCTTTTCACCATAGTATAGCTTCAGGCGGTGTCCATTAACTTTAATAAGTTCAGAACTTGAAGGATGGCTTAGGTGATAAACTCCGTACGGTTCAGCCTTCTCTATTCTGTATGGACCTTCCCATTTGGATCTCAACTTACCGGGCATGAGCCTCAGTCGAGATTTGTAAAGGAGAACAAAATCTCCAGGTTGGAACTCTCTCTTCTTGATGTTTTGATCATGCACAGCTTTCATATTTTCCTTGTATATTCTGGAGTTCTCATAAGCTTTTAGGCGAAGGTTCTCCAGTTCCTGCATTTGCAACTTTCTTTCAACTCCAGCAGTCTCAATCCCCATGTTGCACTCTTTAACTGCCCAAAAGACTCTGTGTTCGATTTCAACTGGGAGATGACAAGCTTTTCCATAAACTAAGCGGAAGGGGCTCATCCCAATGGGTGTCTTGTATGATGTTCTATATGCCCACAATGCATCTTGTAGTCTGGTGCTCCATTCTTTTCTGTGAGGCTTTACTATCTTTTGCAAGATACGTTTAATTTCTCTGTTTGACACCTCGGCTTGCCCATTAGTTTGGGATGGTAAGCTGTTGCAACTTTATGGATTATCCCATGCTTCTTCATCAATCCTGTTAGTCTCCTGTTACAAAAATGGGTGCCTTGATCGCTCACGATTGCTCGTGGTGATCCAAAGCGGCATATAATATGGTTTCTCACAAAGGAAACAATAGTGTTAGCATCATCAGTGTGGGTAGGAATTGCTTCCACCCATTTGAAAACATAATCTACAGCTAACAATATATAAAAATATCCACTAGAATTTGGAAATGGACCCATGAAGTCAATGCCCCAAACATCAAAAATTTCACAAAAAAGCATATATTGTTGAGGCATCTCATCCCTCTTGGATATGTTACCAAATTTCTGGCATGGGTGACAAGATTTACAAAACTCAGCAGCATCTCTAAAAAGAGTAGGCCACCAGAATCCACAGTCTAAGATCTTTCTAGCTGTTCGTTGGGGGCCAAAATGTCCTCCACTCTCAGATGAGTGGCAGGCCTCTAAAATAGACTGGAATTCTGATTGAGATACACAACGTCTAATTATCTGGTCAGCGCCACATCTCCATAAATATGGGTCATCCCATATATAATATTTAGACTCGCTTTTCAGCTTGTCTCTTTGATGTTTAGAAAAATGTGGAGGAAATGTGCGGCTAACTAAATAATTAGCAACAGGTGCATACCAAGGGACTACCTCAGATACTGCTTGTAAGTTGTCAAAAGGAAAATTATCATCTATAGGAGTAGAATCATCCTTAATATGTTCAAGGCGACTCAAGTGGTCTGCTACTAAATTTTGATTACCACTCCTATCCTTGATTTCTAAATCAAATTCTTGTAACAGCAGTATCCAACGTATAAGTCTTGGTTTGGATTCCTTTTTAGCCAGTAGATACTTTAGAGCTGCATGGTCTGAATACACTACTACTCTAGTACCAAGTAAATAAGCCCGGAATTTATCCAGAGCAAAAACAATAGCAAGTAGCTCTTTCTCAGTAGTAGTATAATTGGACTGGGCAGTGTCTAAAGTCTTAGACGCATAGGCAATAACAAAAGGATCTTTACCTTCACGCTGAGCCAGTGCTGCTCCTACTGCATGCTTGGAAGCATCGCACATGATTTCAAATGGCTGGTTCCAATCGGGTCCTCTCACAATTGGAGCTTGAGTTAGAGCAGTCTTTAGCTTATCAAATGCTTGTTTGCAATCCTCACTGAACTCGAACTCAATATCCTTTTGTAGTAATCTGGATAAGGGAAGTGCCACCTTACTAAAGTCCTTAATAAATCTCTTGTAGAAACCTGCATGGCCAAGGAACGAACGGACTTCCCTCACAGAAGAGGGGTAAGGTAAACTAGAAATAACATTCACCTTTGCTGGGTCTACAGAAATGCCATTATTAGATACCACATGTCCTAATACAATCCCTTGCTTTACCATAAAGTGGCATTTTTCGAAATTCAATACAAGGTTTGTATTAATACATCTATCTAATACTCTAGATAATCCATCTAAGCAAAGGTTAAAAGAATCACCATAAATGCTAAAGTCGTCCATAAAAACTTCCATACAGTCCTCAATAAGATCAGAGAAAAGACTCATCATGCACCTTTGGAAAGTAGCTGGTGCATTGCACAAGCCAAAGGGCATTCTTTTATAAGCATAGGTCCCAAAAGGACATGTAAAAGTAGTCTTTTCCTGATCCTCAGGAGCTATATGAATTTGGAAATAACCTGTGTAACCATCTAAAAAGCAATAATGCGATTTACCTGACAGGCGATCCAGCATTTGATCAATAAATGGAAGTGGATAGTGATCCTTACGAGTAGCTTAGTTGAGACGCCTGTAATCAATGCAGACTCTCCACGCATTCTGAACTCTAGTTGCTATGAGCTCTCCATGCTCATTTTTCACTGTAGTGACTCCGGACTTCTTGGGCACCACTTGTACTGGGCTTACCCATTCACTGTCTGAAATGGGATATATGATACCGGCCTCCAATAGTCTGGTCACTTCCTTTTTTACAACTTCCAAGATGGTAGGATTCAATCTTCTTTGTGGTTGACGGACAGGTCTTGCTCCCTCTTCTAAAAATATTCTGTGCTCGCATACTTGAGGGTTGATTCCCATTATGTCTGCCAAACTCTACCCAATTGCCTTCTTATGCTTCCTCAACACATCAAGTAGCTGTTCTTCTTATTGAGAAGTCAGTTCTCTTGCAATAATAACCAGAAACTTCTCCTCAGCCTCAAGGTAAGCATATTTGAGATGTGGAGGGAGAGGTTTCAATTCTAACTTTTGATCATCGGTAGGCTCTGGGATATCTGGGGCTTGTGAAAATGGCGAAGTGTCCTCATTGTTAGTTAAGAGGGTTCCCACACTTGGACCTTGTCCCGTATGCTTCCCTTCAAACTCTTCCTTTTGAACTTCAGCCACACTTTCGTCTATGACATCACACTGGAAGATGGAACGATCTTCTGGGGGGTTGTCAATGATTCCATTCAGATTGAAGATTACTATGCTGTCATCTATTTCAAAGGAGTATGTTCCTGAAAAAGCATCCAATTTGAATTTTGATGTCTTCAGGAATGGTCTTCCAAGTAGGATTGATGATGGCTTATCTGAATCATTATGGGGCATCTCCAAGATATAAAAATTAGTGGGAAATGTGAGCCCTTTAATATTCACCAAAACATCTTCAGCAACTCCAGCCACTGTAATAATGCTTTTATCTGCTAACACAAAACGAGCTGCCGACCTTTTTAAAGGAGGGACCCTTAAAACATCATATATAGACAAAGGCATTATACTGACACATGCTCCTAAATCACACATGCAATCATAAATTACTACACCACCAATAGTACAACTAACTATGCAAGGACCTGGATCACTACATTTTTCAGGTAATCCTCCCATTAAAGCAGATATAGAACTGCCTAAAGGAATAGTTTCTAATTCATTAATTTTGTCTTTATGGATACATAAGTCTTTTAGAAACTTTGCATATTTAGGTACTTGCTGAATAACATTAAAAAGGGGAACAGTTACCTCAACCTTTTTGAATATTTCTACCATTTTAGGATCAGGTTCCAGCTGCTTCCTAGGCTTCCTTGCAAGTTGTGGAAATGGAATGGGAGTAGTGTTTTCTGTGGTGCCTGCACCTTTTTGTGCTTCTTCCTGTGGTTGAGCTATTTCTTCTTCAATTGTGTCCTGTATATCCTCTTCCTGTTCAACATCTTCGATCTCTACCACCTCTTCAGCTGAGGCGTATTCTGGTGAGCTTGGTTCCTCCTGATTCCTCTCCTGCAGTGTGGTTCCGGACCTCAGGGTGATGGCATTAATGCCTCCCTTTGGATTGGACAATGGTTGAGAGGGGATTCCAGTGGTGCTTGAAGGTTGGTTACTGGAATTTTGTGCTGAACCAAGTTGTGTCATAAAAGCTTGCAGAGTAGAGGTGAAACCAGTCAGACTGGCGTTAATACTGTTCATGAGTGTATTTTCCATGGCCAGTTGTCTTTTCTCAAAAGCTTGTAACAATTCTTCATTAGAAGATACAGAAGAATGAGTAATTTGAGAGGGTTGCTGCTGATTGTTCGGTGGTCCTTGGTTTTGCCTCAGGTGAGGTGCTCGGTAAGGTTGATTTTGCTGCCTGTTGTTGTAATTATTCCACCTCTGATTTCCCTGATTATCTCTGCCTCCCCTATTATTGTTGTCCCTCCAATTCTGGTTTGAATTGTCCTGCCATCCATGGTTATTATTTCCACTTTGATTGTACCCTTGGTTGGGGCGGTCATAGAAGTTGTGAGTGGATGCCACCATGTTGTCTTCTTGTTGGAGCTGCGGGCATTCATCAGTGTAATGGCTGTAATCAGCACAAATTTCGCAAATTCTTTGTGGGACTAGTTGTTGGTTTTGCTGCGATTGAGTTTGCTGAGCTTGTTGATTTAACTACAATTGCTTAAACAGGTTGGTCATTTCACAGATGCTTCGATTTAGAGCAGCAGTCTCTATGCCAGAAGATACTTCTGCAACGGCCCTTGAACGGCCTTGGTTCTGTCTGTGGTTCCGAGTAGATTCAGCTAAATCACTGATCAATTGCCAAGCTTCATCAGTGGTCTTGTACTTCTTCATAGACCCATTGCTGGCACTTTCCAATGTGGTCTTATCTTGGGGCCTCATACCTTGTGTGACATAGCTGAGTAGCACGATCTTGTCAATCATGTGGTGGGGGCATGCTTCCAGAAGATTATTGAAGCGCTCCCAGTATTCAAAGAGAGTCTCACTGTCATCCTAAACAATTATAGAGATATCCTTCCTCAGTTTATCAGTAATTTCAGAGGGGAAGAATTTCTCCAGGAACTCCTTTCTGAGTGTATCCCAGTTGGATACGTTTGCTAGAGGTTGAGTGTAGTACCACTCTCTTGCTTTTCCCTCAAGAGAGAACGGAAAAGCTTTAAGCAGAATTGAAGTTTCATCAGCGCCATCACGCCTGACAGTAGAACAGGCTGCCTGGAAATCTCTCAAGTGCTTGATAGGCTCTTGAGCAGGTAGGCCATGAAACTTCGGCATCAAATTTAGCAGTGCGGTCTTTATTTCAAAATTCGTAGCTACCGCTGGATGATGCGCTTGAAACGGTTGCAGTGTAAAATCAGGAGCTCCTTCCTCCTGAATGGTAATTCTTCTAGCTGCCATGTTTTCTGCACGTAAAACAATCGAATCAGTAGAACGGGGGCTGGTTTCTTCCTCAGATTCACTTTCAGATCCGCCCTCAAAGTGGGCTAACCTACGCTTTTCTCGCCTTATTCGTGAAATTGTTCTTTCAATTTCAGGATCGAATATTAGCAAGCGCGGATCAGGAGGTGAACGTGTCATTTGACGGAAGAAATACGCAGCTCATAGTAGCAAAATTAAATAAAATGCAAATAAATAAATTCTAATTAATAAAATAAGCACTCTATTGCAACTCCCCGGCAACGGTGCCAAAAATTGATGGAGTGCAGAAGCTGGTGAATTAAAAATTTATTAAAATGGTTGCGTTGCAAGTATAGTTCTTAACTCACCGAAAATCTGCCTATCAATTTAGAAATATGTCACTGAAAGTTTAAATTAAAATTACTGGGAGTTTTAAGTCCCAGGTCGTCTCCCAACGAGTTGCAGAAAAGTGTGCTGTTTTATTAATCAGATATTCCAAAAAGAGTTGAGCTAAGTAAATTGGGAATTAAATTGAGTAATTTTAAATAATAAAAATAAAAGGCCTTGACTGGGAATTGATTGGTTAGAATCTCTATCATTGATGGTGTGATTGTAAGATTAATTTATAATTAATAGTTGTTCCATTTGGTTATCCCTTACTAGGTAGGAGAAAGTCAAACAAGTGGAAATGCCAGATCTGTTCACAAGTTGCAACCCACTTAGTTTAAAGGGATTGGCGTCGGTGACAGGATAGCAATCCAACATTCAACCCAATTACAAATTTTCCTTCCAATCCTCCCAACTCAAGAGTTCCTTTTTAATCAACTCCCCATCAAGTAATGAAACTACTCACTCATTGTAAATAAAAAATCCATGGCATATGAAAGGGAATTAAAAGAAGACATGATTATTGGAATGGAAATTAAATTAAAAAGAAATAATCCTTGCATTAATTAATCATAAAAATATCTGAATGACAAAATTGAACAAAGCAAAGAACATGGAAGAATAAAACCAAGTTAAGAGAACAAACTAGAATGATGAAGTCTTGATGAGGAAATGACTCTTCTCAATGTTCCAATGCTAAGACCAATTGAAAATTAAAATTCTAAAAACTAGAGAGAAAAACCTAAGAGAGTGAAAAACTAGATCTAAAACTACTCAATGAATTGTGTCCTCCTTGTTTCTGCATATTCTCCGACTCTAGTCTGCTGTTCCAGGCCGAAAACTGGGCCAAAATAGGGTCCAAAGTCGCTGGTTTCAGATTCTGCAGTTTATGTAGATCGCGCATGTCACGCGATCGCGTCGTCCATGCAGACGCGTCGCTGGCGCTTTTCCTCTTCACGCGTTCGCGTCGTCCACGCTACCGCGTCGCTTGTGCTTTCCAATCCGCACGGCCGCGCAAGCCATGCGGTCGCATCACTGCGATTTATGCTCCTTCGCGCGGTCGCGTGAGCCATGCGACCGCGTCACTTTTCGCTGGTTATCTCCTTCAATTCTTGTGTTCCTTCTATTTTTGCTAGCTTCCTCTTCAATCTCCATCTCATTCATGCCCTATAAAGCCTGAGACACTTGACACACAGATTACGGCATCGAATGGAATAAAGGAGAATTAAAATTAAATAATTAAAGTCTCTAGGAAGCAATTTTCAAACATGTGATAAATTCAGGAAGGAAATCTAAATGCATGCTAAATTGATGAATAAGTGGGTAAGAATCATGACAAAACCACACAATTAAACACAATATAAACTATAAAATAGTGGTTTATCAGTCTCTTATAGGTATAATCCAACTCCTAATGCATACCAATCTAACAGATGTGGTGACCCTCATTGTGGTTGTCAACCACAACCACCATATGCCTATTCCTCAACTTAGTTTTGAACCACCATACTCACAAGCCCCCTACCACCAAACACCTCCAGATGAACCTAATCCTTATCTACCATACCAACCACATTATGAGCCATATGAACCATACATAGAGCCACCACAATTCCAGCAGAACTACCCCCAAGAACCACCTCCATATACACCATCTCCATACCCTTACCAAGATGAACCACCCTTCAATTATGAGCCCTTTCTCCCAAACAATGAACCCTCTCTTCCCACACCACCTCCAATGGATGAGTCTCTCTATGCCTTCATTCTAGAATAACAAAGAGATATTAGCTCTTACATCCAAAGGCAAGAGGAGATGCAAAAGGATTTCAAGAAGTTAGAAGTCATGATTGCTACCATGGCGGAAGCCGTTAGCAACATGGTCTCCTCCCGTCTAAGCCTATACGATCAAGGCACTCCCATTGTTGAATATGGAAAAGCAATCAAGGAGCATAGTGAGGGAGTGAATTTGGAGCTTCAAGGTGGAGAAGAGGAGTTGAAGCAAGAATTGCCACAAGGGGAGAAAGTTAAGACAATTGAGCCGGAAGAAGTGGTTAAAGACCTAGGAGATGTTGGAAGTCCATGGGAATGTAGAATTAGAGAGCCCTCTTCCAAGAAGCTTGATATTGATGTTGAAGAGGGTGTACAACTGATGAATCCATATTTTCTGATATATTTTGGCTTGATTTGAGTGGATTTCATCACATAAATCTACACTTAAGCACCAGAATAGCATACTTTTGTGTTTGATCCCTAAATTGAACCTAAATGTGAAAACATGTGTTTTTGTACTTAAATTGAGTAATTAAATTTAACTTTTATTCCATTTGATGTCATGACATGTTTGTGAGTGATTTCAGGTCAAAGAGGCAAGAATGGATATGCAAAAGTGGATATGCAAAAGTGGAAGGAAGGAAGCATGTACAAAATGGGGAAAACATGAAGAAAATAAGGAGGAATCACACAGCCATGCGTGCGTGTGCACAAGAATGCGTACGTATGCACAAGAAGGAAATCAGCACACGTGCGTGCGTACCACCCTCTGTGCATACGCACAAGTGGAAATTCGGGGAAGTGTGCGGACGCACACACCTGTGCTTACGCATAGGTACCAGCGCATGCCTCCATTAAAAAGTCACGTGCTGCGCGGTTTTGAGGGTCTCTAGGCCCATTTCTAAAGTGCTGAAGGCTGGTTTGGGAGGCTATATTAAGGGCATATCAACATATAACAAAGGGAGCTCACTCGTAGGGTAGAAAAACACATTAGGAGTAAGAGTAGTATAGATTAGGAAATTCTCTCTTAGGGTTTTTAATTAGGGTTTGTAGTATTATACTTCAAGTCTTGCTTTTGGATTTTGCAATTTACATTGTAAGTATTTCTTTAATTGTCTCCTTTTATTACATTGCTTTGTCTACACTTTCATATATTTTAACTTCCTTTGTTAATTTACATGGTTTTGCAATTTTGAGTTCTTGTTAATGAATTTGATGTGATGCTTATTTTATGTTTGTTTGAGTTGCTTTTATTGATTTTGATAATTTATGGTTCATAGATTTTATTAATTTACCAATTTTGCCATGTTTTGTAAATATGCATACTAGGTGTTTGATGAAATGTTAACCTTAGCTATGGGGTAGAATTTCACCCCTTGGCTTAGGGAAAATGAATATATGAATTACTAGAGTCATAATGTCCAATATTTAGTGATAATTCTTGGGTTGTTAGTTGTTATTGTTTCCACTAACGCTAGCTTTTTACTAAGGTAATTAGTAAGTTAGCTAGGATTTGTGGATTAATAACAATTATGCTCACTTAACTTATCCTTCGATGTTAAGGGTTGACGTAGTGAGATTAATCCATCACAATTCTCATAGTTGTGGTTATGGAAAGGAAGGGATTCCATAACTCATCCCAAGCCAAGGTTTCGTTTATGTTTTGAACCACCTTTTCCATTACTTTATTGCTTTACTTGTTTATATTACACACATAGTTCTTTTATTCCTTTATTACTTTATTAATTGCAATTTTATCTAGTTCTTTTATCTCTTTATTTGTTTGCTTTCTTATCATTGAAAATACCTTTTTGATCTTCACAACCAAAATTGTGTGCACTTGTTGGCATTAGTTCCTAGGAAAGACAACCCGAGGTTGAAAGACTTTCGACTATAATTAGAAATTTTAAACTTTGATCGGACATTACTTGTTGGTTGAGAACTATACTTGCAACGAGGTTATCTCTCCTTAACCGAGAAGAAATTCTTAACCGACGGTTTTGCTCGCATCAACAACCTCCAAGGCATATTATGGTTGAAGACTTTGAAGAGGTTGATCAAGAGGTGGATTCAATCATTGATGAGTTTCTATCTACAATAGAATCCTCTCCCATTGGGCCTGACATAGAGACTAAAGAAGAAGATACTTCACATCCCATACCTTTGGTAAGCAATGAAGAAGAGATTGAATTGGAAGGAAGCTACCAAGAGGAAGAGGTTGAGCAAGAAGCAAGCTCCATCATTGAAGATGATTCCACACCAACCAATGTGTCTTTTGGAATTGATGAACCTCCCTCATTGGGTCATGAAATTGATGACAAGGAGGACCGTGTACAACCTCCGACATATGGTTTGAGCAATGAGGGATGTATAGAAGAAGTTGGTGACCAAGGAATTGAAATTAAAGAAGCTTGCCAAGAGGTAGAGATAGTCAAGGAAGAGCACAAGAGAGTAGAACTTGCAAGATCATTGGGACCACCCCTTCCTAAGTCACCATCCAACATAACATTCAAGTGGGTAAAATTCCTACCCCTAAGCTTTACTTTCTTACTTGAATATAGTTCGCTTGAAACGAATGGGTAACTTAGAGCTCTTTGTGGAGTTAAGAGTAGGAGAGAATTGTGTAGTGGTTGGAAAGATGATGTTAGGCTCATCAAGGTTGAACCCTCAAGGCATAGATCCCATCGTTGGAAGAGTGCTAAATTGTATGGGTCTAGGAGGAGAATTTGGTGCGCTAATGAGAATTCTATATGCCTACCACCCAAATGGAACAATGATGACCAATTAGAAGACGGGTGTGAAAATAAGATATGGGATCCCGGACCACAATACGAGGATCAACTTTGGGAGCTCCAAGCTTGTGAAAGACTCCATTAAGACTTGGTGCAACTCATTGAAAATCTTGGAGCACAATGGAGGACCAAGCATTGGTGGGAGTTCCAAGAGGAATTCAAGCACAAGCCACCTTGACAAGGAGCCTCCCAAATGTCCAACTTAAGGACTTAAACTAAAAGTGCTAGGTGGGAGACACTCCACCATGATAACCTTTTTCCATTCTCTTATATATATAATCAATGAATGAATTGAGTTACCATTGTAGGTAGTTTTCTTAATTTCTGTACTCTTTACATTGCTTTGATTGATAGGTTATTTGTTAGATTTATGTTTTGATTAGAATAGTTGTTGTTGAATTGTGTTTTGCTTGAAGTATAAGTTGTGTTTGTGTTGTACTTGAAAATTTTCAAAAAACTAAAAAGATTTTTATTAAATTTGAATTTTGATTGCTTTTGAATGTATATAGGTTAGGAGAGTGCCCTATTTCCGTTTTATGCCTCTCTATATATAAAAAAAAGAAATGCCATGCCACGTGTAGGCGTGACCGACGCACATGCGTCATGTGACATTTTGGGACTCCTGGTACCAAAGCCAGAGAGTTGTGCTGGAGCGGTGCTGGTTTTGTGCAAACAGCATAATTTGGCCCCACGCGTATGCGTGGGTGACGCTTATGCGTCACCTGTGCTTTCTACGTCCCACGCATACGTGTCGCTTTGCCCTCCTACTCTTCGCGCGCACGCGTCGCCAAAGCGCGCGTGTCGCCTTGCGCCCTGTTTCTCTCCTACTTCTTTTCCTTTCTTCTTCTTTCTTCTTCTCTCTTCCTTTTCTTTTCTTCTTCTTTCTTTCTACCTTTCTTCTTCTCTCTTCTTCCTTTCTTACTTTCTTCTTCTTCTCTCTCTCTCTCTTTAAGATTCCATTTCTCATTTTTTTTCATCTTTCATTTGTTTATTGTATTTGCATATTTTCATTCATTACATTTTAAATTTGTTTTTATAGCTTGTTCTTATTTTCTTTTCTAAGTTTCTTATTTTAACATTGGTGTTGAATTCTCCTACTCAACTGTTGAGAATTTCTTGCATTATTTTGGTGCTTTGTGACTTGTTTAACATTAATTGTAATATTTGCTCCACACACAAGATTAAGTGCCTTAATCCTTCCTAACTCATTATTCTTCATTCTTGTGCTTCATTATCATTGAGTTAGGATGGGACCAAATGCTCTTATACTTATTGTTCCGAGGGTTACCTGAAACGTGTAGCTCGGTCGTCTGGAGAGGCCCGAGGTGGGGGTCAGGGACCCGAGCTTGATATGTAGAGTGGTTGGTGGTTGTACCTGCAATGACACTCCGATGCTTAAGTTAGCATGGGTTCAAGCAGATATATGTAGAATGTGGAATGAATGCCATACCTGGGTGCTCCAGTGTATTTATAGTAGTTGGCCGTGATCTTCCCTGGATAAGATATTCTTATCTTATCTTATCTTTTGGGAGTTTTATCTCTATCTTTGCGGAGCCGCCTCTTCTAGGCCTATTTCGGCCTTTAGGTTTTTGGGCTGCGTTCCTTTTGATGGGCCTTCCTTGCTTTAATGTCCGAGGTCCGACCTTTCAGGCGTGAGCCTTAGGACGAGGTCGGACCTTTTGTGAATTTGCCGAGTTGGAGGAGCCCGGTCAGGGTATGAACAGTGCCCCTGCCCGAGTTCGTCCTTTTTGGGAGGTCGAGCTCGGGCATAGTAGTTTTTCAAAATTCAAAAATGGCCGTTCCTGCATTTATTGCATTTTACCGTTTCTCCTCGATTTCCGTTCGGGCTCTGTGAAGGCATTATTTATTTGCCCCTTTCCTCCTTTTCTGCGTCTTATCCTTTTCTCGAGCGCTGCTTCTTCTTTCTTTTTGCTCTTCTTCCCCGAATCTCTCCGTGTGCCTTTCTGGGGTTTCCTCTGTGTTTCGTTCTCCTTGCTTCAGAGCTTGTCGTCTTCGTTTCTTTTCTCCAGGTTTGTTCCCATGCTTTTCTTTTCTCGTGCACATATGCTTTTGTTTCTTTGTGTGTTTCTTGTTTGTTTCTTTTTCTTTATGCCTGGGTTGCCCCGAAAAGAGGCGCCGCCATTGCGTTGTTGTTTGTATATGGGGGGGCTCTTTTTTGTTCCCTGGTATTCTGTTCCGGGTTACTGCATTTTCTTCGTTTGGGTTTCTGTTTCTTGTTTTGCTGAGTGGGTTTTCGCTGTCTGCTTTATGTGATTTTTGCTTTGCTATTGTATTCTTCCTTGTAGGTAAGAATTTTATGTCTCGAAAGGTTCTTCAAGCGATGTCGACCAAGATTCCAAGTGGTCTTGGTTGGGTAGACCTTCTTCCTCTAAGAGTCCCTTCTGTGGTAGATTCTGAGTATTTGGCTAGGTTCCGTAGGCACTGTAGCATATGTGAAAATAGAGAGTCTGAGAGGGATTATGAACTAGTAGCCCCGGATTCCGAGGAGAGAGTGTGCTTTCCGCCCTTAGATAGTTCTGAGAAGCTCTTTTTCTATGCTTATGATTGTTTTTTCTCTAAGCTGAGTGTCCGACTTCCTTTTACCGACCTGGAGTCCGAGGTGTTATGGTCTTGTAACCTTGCCCCTACGCAGCTCCATCCAAATTCTTGGGCGTTTTTAAAGCTGTTTCAACTTTTGTGTCAGTTTTTGGGCGTCGCTCCCTCTATTTCTCTTTTTTCCTACTTGTTTGTGTTGACGAAGCCGGGGTCGGGTGGAGGGAAGGTATCTTGGGTCTCTTTTAGGGCTAACCAGGGAAGGAAGTTTTGTACCCTGTATGATGAGTCCTTTCATGATTTTAAGAACTTTTATTTCAAGGTTCGGGCTACTGGAGACGTCCGACCTTTCTTTCTAGATGAGAGTGGGGAGCCTTCTTTTCCTCTTTGTTGGCAGGAGAATGTAGTGTCTGCTAAGTATACCTTTGAGAGTCTAGATGAGGTGGAGCAGGCTTTTGTGGGTGTGGTGAGCAGTTTATGGGGTCGGGCACCTCACTTGGACACGAAGAAAATGTTGGGAGATCCAAGCCTTCTCCGTTCCGAGTTAGGTAGTTCCCGACCTCTCCGAGATTCATCTTTTTTAGTATTTTGGTTTTGCTTAGTTTCGGTGGAGTTTCTGATGTGGTAATCCTTTTCTTTTATTTCTGCAGAGATGTCTTCTCAGGCGGATTCCATGAAGTTCCTTCGTCGGACGAAGAAGTCTGTGGCTGCTCGAAATATCGAGGCTGGGGAGGTTTCTGTCCGATCTTCTCCGCAGAAAACTACTGTGGGTGTTATGACTCGGTCGAAGACTATTCTGACTCCCCAGTTCCGAGCTATAAATCAAGATCCTCCGACCTCTGGACCCGGTCACTCTTCCCCACCTTCGTCCTCGGGTCCTCCTCCCAAGAAACAGAAGACCTCTCAAGAGCTTGCGAGTTTTAATGACAAGGATTTTGATGCTCTTGGTTGGATTGAACAGCATATTCTCCCTCAGACTTTTATTTCTACTGATGATGTGTCTATGGAGCATCATTTTCAGTATATGGCGCGGAGTTGTGTCCGGATGGCTAGTCTTCATGCCGCTATTGCTCGGGAGTTCAAGAAATCACCCCTTGGTGCGACCAGCTCCCGACTTGAGAAGGCTCAGTCTGAGTTTGAGAGGATTAGTGAACTGAAGGCCGCTAGGATTACTGAGCTGGAGGCGTCTTTGGAGAGGGAGAAAGCTAAAGCTACCGCGGCTGTGGCGGCAGCGAAAGCATCTGAGGAGATGGCGAAGGCGGCGACGGAGAATTATACTCGGATATATGCCGAGCTTGTGGAGACAAAGGAGAGGTTGCAATCTGCTCGGGATGATTTTTACGAGCTAGAGGGTCATGTGGCCAAGGGTATGGATGCTATGTTTGGAAATTTGAAGGATCAGGTCCGGGTTCTTGCTCCTGACCTAGATCTGAGCTTATTTAGTACGGATAACGTTGTTGTGGAGGGAAAGATTGTTCCTGCTCCCAACGAGGATGAGGTTCCGGTGTCCGACCCCAATGTTCCGGTTGCGAACCCGACTTCACCCTTGGCCGGGGATGGATCTGGCATGGAGGTTTTAAACCGGGATGACGGTGCCGTCGATGCAGTCCCGATTTCTATGTTTCCTCCGCAGCCTTCTGTTGATGTGGAGTCCGGAAAGGACCTTGATCCTCTGTAATTTTTTATTTTTGGTTCTTTGCCCGGCCTGTGGGCTCTTTTGTTTTTGGATGGTTTCTGTGAACGCTTTGGACGCCTTTCTGCTATTAGCTACTTTGTAGTAACTTTTTTAGCTTATTATGCGGTGTTTTGCTTTGACTTTTTGTTCCGCTTTTATGCTTTTTAGTTGTTTTTGGATAACAACTTTTTAGCTAGCGCTTTTGAAACTTTTGTTTTACCCTTGTTTGCGCTTTGACTTTTTGTTCCGCTTTTATGCTTTTTAGTTATTTTTGGATAACAACTTTTTAGCTAGCGTTTTGAAACTTTTGTTTTACCCTTGTTTGCGCTTTGACTTTTTGTTCCGCTTTTATGCTTTTTAGTTGTTTTTGGATAACAACTTTTTAGCAAGCGTTTTCGAAATCTTGGCTTTCGCCGTTTTAAGGCTTCTTTCTTGGATCCGGGCTTTTTCTTGGACCTCGGGCGTTCGAGTACCTCCCTTTGTTGGGTCCGACCTTGTCGTTGGTCGGCCTTTTAAGTTATTTTTGTAATCTCTTTTTATTTGGCTTTTCGAGCCTTTTCAGAGTTGCTTTATAACTTCTCACATTAATTTGAACCTCGTCGCTTTATCTTTTGCCGACCTTGTGTGGTCTCTTGGCAAATGATTTTTTGCGTTTTGCCGAGCATAAATTAATGCGCCTTGGCGGGGTACTTTCTAGGATTTGTTTCATCATGAGGAAGGAGAAAAGAAAATGGAAAAATTTGATTAGTATTAAAAAAGAAAGAATATTTACAGAGTGTTTACCCTTGACTAGGTCGGGTGTCTCATTTGACCGGGTGTCTCATTAAAAAACCCTTGTAGGGAAAAAGAGTACACCTCGGGTTAAATTTTTCTAGCTGTAGTACCGTCTTAGATTACAGGCGTGCCAGGCCCTGGGCAGCTCATTGCCTTCTAGGTCGGATACTTTGTAGTAGCCTGTCCCTAAGACTTCTGATACCTTGTAGGGTCCTTTCCAATTTGCAGCTAGCTTTCCTTCTCCCGACTTTTGTGTTCCGATGTCATTTCGGATTAGAATCAGGTCGTGAATGGAGAAGCTTCGCTTTATTACTTTCTGATTGTATCTGAGTGCCGTTCGCCGTTTTAAGGCTTCTTCTTGGATTCGGGCTCTTTCTCGGACCTCGGGGAGGAGGTCGAGTTCTTCCCTTTGTGCCTGCGGGTTACCTTTTTCGTTGTAGAAGATGGTTCTAGGTGACCCTTCCTCTATTTCGATAGGAATCATTGCCTCCATCCCATAGGCTAGTCGGAATGGCGATTCTCCCGTTGTAGAGTGTGGAGTTGTCCGATATGCCCATAGCACCTGGGGAAGCTCTTCGGCCCATGCCCCTTTGGCTTCTTGGAGTCTCCGTTTTAACCCGGCCAAGATAACTTTATTTGCAGCCTCTGCTTGTCCATTGGCTTGTGGGTGCTCGACTGAGGTGAATTGCTGTTTGATTTTTAGTTCGGCCACCAAGTTCTGAAAACTTGTGTCTGTGAACTGTGTTCCATTGTCTGTTGTGATGGAGTAGGGGACTCCGAACCTTGTGACAATATTTTTGTACAGGAATTTGCGACTTTTCTGAGCCGTAATGGTGGCTAAGGGTTCAGCTTCGATCCACTTTGTGAAGTAGTCGACCCCTACTATGAGGTATTTGACTTGCCCCGGTCCTTGGGGGAACGGGCCGAGTAGGTCAAGTCCCCATTTTGCGAAGGGCCATGGTGCGGTGATGCTGATAAGGTCTTCGGGGGGTGCCTTGTGAAAATTGGCGTGTTTTTGGCAGGGGGGGCATATTTTCACAAATTCCGTTGCGTCTCTTTGCAAGGTCGGCCAGTAGAACCCGGCTCGGACTACTTTCTTGGATAATGCCCGAGCTCCGAGATGGTTCCCACACATGCCTCTGTGGACTTCTTCGAGGACGCTCTTTGTTTCTGAGGTCGGGACGCACCTAAGGAGGGGGTTTGAGAATCCTCTTCTGTATAATACGTCGTGAATTAGTGTATAATTCTGGGCGTCTTTCGTGAGTCTTTTAGCTTCCTTTCTTTCGGTGGGGAGAGTTCCCGACTTCAGGTAGTTGAGTATGGGGGTCATCCATCCTTGCTGTTGGTTGGATATATTTAGCGTTTCTTCCTCTCTTATCACGGAGGGAGATTGTAAGGTTTCCTGGAGGAGCCTTCTGTTGTTGCCTCCGGGCTTGGTGCTGGCGAGCTTTGAGAGGGCGTCCGCCCGGGCGTTTTGTTCCCGAGGTATGTGCTGGATCTGTATTTCTGAAAAGTGGCGTAATTGTGCCTGTGTTTGGTCCAGGTATTTTTTCATAGTTGGGTCTTTGGCCTGGTAGCTTCCATTTACTTGTGACGTGACGACCTGGGAGTCGCTGAAGATCGTGATTTTCTGGGCTCCGATCTCTTCGGCTAGCTTTAGGCCTGCTAGTAGGGCCTCGTATTCGGCTTGGTTGTTCGAAGCCTGGAACCCGAATTTTAGGGATAGTTCTATCCGCGTTCCTTGATCACTTTTGAGTATAACCCCGGCTCCGCTTCCAGTTTTGTTTGAGGACCCGTCGACATACAGGTTCCATGAGAGTGGGGTTCCAGGGGTCTCAGCGTATTCTGCGATGAAGTCAGCTAGATACTGAGATTTTATAGCAGTCCGGGCTTCATAGTGGAGGTCGAACTCGGACAGTTCCACCGCCCATTGCAGTATTCGTCCTGCCAGGTCTGTTTTTTGTAGGATGTGTCTCATGGGTTGGTTTGTCCGGACTTTGATGGTGTGGGCTTGGAAGTAGGGACGGAGCCTCCGAGCTGTGAACACTAGGGCGTAGGCGAATTTTTCTATCTTCTGATAGTTTAATTCGGCCCCTTGTAGTGCCTTGGTTACGAAGTATATGGGGCGTTGTCCTTGGTCATTTTCTCGTATTAACGCTGAAGCGACTGCTCGATTTCCAACCGAGAGGTATAGTACGAGTTCTTCTCCTTTTAAAGGTCGGGTTAGGATTGGTGGCTGCCCGAGGAATTCCTTGAATTCTTGGAAGGCTTTTTCGCACTCCGGGGTCCATGAGAAGGGTTTCCCTTTCTTTAGGAGCGAGTAGAGAGGTAGTGATTTTATCGCTGATCCCGCCAAGAATCTTGATAGGGCGGCTAGCCTTCCATTCAGTTGCTGTACTTCTTTGACACACGTCGGGCTCTTCATATTGAGTATTGCTTGGCATTTGTCTGGGTTCGCTTCGATGCCCCTTTGAGTCAGCATGAAGCCTAAGAATTTTCCGGCTTCTGCGGCGAAGGTGCACTTTGTCGGGTTAAGTCTCATGTTGTGTTTTCTGAGGGTGCCGAAGACACTGGTGAGGTCGGTCAGCAAGTTTCTGTCTTCTTGTGTCTTTACCAGCATGTCGTCGACGTACACTTCCAGCTGTAGTCCGATGTGCTCTGAGAACACTTTGTTCATTAGCCTCTGGTAGGTTGCCCCTGCGTTCTTCAGCCCGAAGGGCATTACTACGTAGCAGTAGTTTGCCCTTGGGGTTATGAACGAGGTCTTTTCTTGGTCGGGTCCGTACATCAGGATTTGATTGTATCCCGAGTATGCGTCCATGAAGGAGAGATATCTGTAGCCTGAGGCTGCGTCTACTAAGGCGTCGATGTTTGGTAGTGGATATGGGTCTTTGGGGCAGGCTTTGTTGAGATCCGTGTAATCGACGCACATCCTCCATTTTCCGTTAGGCTTTTTTATCAGGACCACGTTTGCGAGCCATAGGGGGTATTTTACTTCCCTAATGAACCCTGCATCTAGCAGTGCTTGTACTTGTTCTTCTATCGCTTGCATGCGTTCGGGTCCGAGCTTCCGGCGTCTTTGTTGGACAGGTCTGGATCCCGGGTATACTGATAGTTTATGGCACATTAGGTCGTGGCTTATGCCTGGCATGTCGGAGGCTTTCCAGGCGAAGAGGTCGGAATTCCCCTTTAAGAGGGTTATGAGTTCCTCTTTTAGGCCTGCCTCAAGGTTTGCTCCTATGTTTGTTATTTTTTCAGGTGTGTTCCCAATCTGGACTTTTTTGGTTTCTCCCTCTGGTTGTGGCCGAAGATATTCTCGGGCTTGAACTCGTCCGAGTTCTATTGTGTTGATCTCTTTCCCTTTTAGGCTCAGGCTTTCGTTGTAGCATCGCCGCGCTAGTTTTTGGTCACCTTTTAGGGTAGCGATTCCTTTTGCGGTAGGGAACTTCATACAGAGGTGTGGGGTCGAGACTATTGCTGCCAATCTGTTTAGGGTTGGTCGCCCAATGAGGGCATTGTATGCTGAAGTGACGTCGACTATAATGTAGTCGATGCTTAATGTTTTAGATTGCTCGCCTCTTCCAAAGGTAGTGTGTAGCGAGATGTATCCTAAGGGATGGATCGGGGTGTCCCCTAGCCCAAATAGGTCGGTGGGATAGGCCTTTAGCTCCTTTTCTTCAAGTCCGAGCTTGTCGAAGGCCGTTTTGAACAGGATATCTGCTGAACTTCCCTGGTCAATCAGGGTTCGATGTAAGTTGGCGTTTGCTAGGATAATGGTGATTACCATTGGATCGTCGGGCCCGGGTATTATCCCTTGAGCATCTTCTCGGGTAAATGAGATAGTAGGTAATTCGGGCAGGGGACTGTCTTCTCGGACATGATAGACTTCTTTGAGGTGTCTTTTTCGTGAGGATCTGGATGTTCCACCGCCTGCAAAACCTCCATTTATCATGGTACGTGCCTTTCGGGGGTTCGCGGGGTTTGTTCGGTCCGACCTTCGTTATCTCCCCGCCTTCTTTTCCTGGTCTCTTCTCCTTTCTCTGCTATGTATCTGTCGAGTTTTCCTTCTCTGGCTAGCTTTTCTATAACGTTTTTTAGGTCGTAGCAGTCGTTAGTAGAATGACCGTAGAGTTTGTGATATTCACAGTACTCGGACCGATCTCTCCCCGCTCTCTTGTGTTTTAGAGGTCGGGGCGGGGGGATCTTTTCGGTGTGGCATACTTCTCTGTAGACGTCTACCAGGGAGACTCGGAGGGGGGTGTAGTTGTGGTACTTCCGTGGCTTGTCCGAGTTGGGTTCTTCTTTCTTCTTCTGTTCCCGATCTCGATCTCGGAGTGGGTAGGTTGATTCCTTCCTAGAAGAGTCTCTTAGCTGGGAGGTTTCCTCCATGTTGATATATTTTTCAGCCCGCTCCTGCACCTCGTATAGGGAGGTCGGGTATCGTTTGGATAGGGATTGGCTAAACGGTCCCTCTTTTAGGCCGTTTGCTAGTCCCATGATGGCTGCTTCAGTGGGTAAGTGTTGTATGTCCAGGCAGGCTTTGTTGAATCGCTCCATGTATTCTCGGAGGGTTTCTTGGTTACCTTGTTTGATCCCGAGTAGACTGGGGGCATGTTTTGTCTTGTCCTTTTGAATAGAGAACTTTGTTAGGAATTTTTTGGTCAGGTCTTCGAAGCTGGTGATTGATCTTGGTGGCAGATTGTCGAACCACTTCATGGCTGACTTGGTGAGAGTGGTGGGGAAGGCTTTGCACCGAATCGCGTCGGAGGCGTCGACTAGGTACATTCTGCTTCTGAAGTTGCTGAGGTGGTGACTTGGATCGGTGGTGCCGTCGTAGAGATCCATATCGGGTGGTTTGAAGTTTCGCGGTACCTTCTCCTTCATGATCTCTTGCGTGAAGGGATCATGGTTGCTTTCGGGGGTGGTGCCGCGTTCTGTCCGGCCTTTCAGGTTGGCCTCTATTTTCCGCAGTTTTTCTTCTAATTCTCTGCGCTTTCGAGTCTCCCTCCTCAGATCTTGTTCAGTTTCTTTCTGTTCTTTATGTCCTCTTCGAGTCGTTTCAGTCGGTTTTGTTGTGCCTGGACTGCTTCTAGAATTTCCGAGCTCTTTCTTTTTCGGGATTTGTGGATCTTTGTTTGGGAGTGATGTCTTTGGGCGATTCTGTTTGTTTCCTCCTGGAGTGCGTGGTGATAGAGGGCTGTCCGGACGTTCTCCGGTGTCAATTTCTTCCTCTTGTTCAGATGCAGCGCGGTCATTGTTGTGAGGGTCGTCCGCCATGGTAGAGGGATGACTTCCAGGTCCCCGGCAACGGCGCCAATGTTCCGAGGGTTACTTGAAACGTGTAGCTCGGTCGTCTGGAGAGGCCCGAGGTGGGGGTCAGGGACCCGAGCTTGATATGTAGAGTGGTTGGTGGTTGTACCTGCAATGACACTCCGATGCTTAAGTTAGCATGGGTTCAAGCAGATATATGTAGAATGTGGAATGAATGCCATACCTGGGTGCTCCAGTGTATTTATAGTAGTTGGCCGTGATCTTCCCTGGATAAGATATTCTTATCTTATCTTATCTTTTGGGAGTTTTATCTCTATCTTTGCGGAGCCGCCTCTTCTAGGCCTATTTCGGCCTTTAGGTTTTTGGGCTGCGTTCCTTTTGATGGTCCTTCCTTGCTTTAATGTCCGAGGTCCGACCTTTCAGGCGTGAGCCTTAGGACGAGGTCGGACCTTTTGTGAATTTGCCGAGTTGGAGGAGCCCGGTCAGGGTATGAACACTTATCACTAATCTTGTTTGTGTTAATTCCTATTCGAACTTGATGCTTTCGAGTGTTTTCTTCATGTAATTTACTTGTGCTTTGATTTTACTCTTGCATCAAGTATTAGTGATATGCCCTGTGCTTACATTGCTTACATTGCTTTCTCACTCACATGTTGTAGCTACCATGTAGTTGAGAACCCTACTCGTATTTGGCATTAGCCCCCGCTTATATTCTACATTGCTTACATTGCTTTCTCACTCACTTGCTTTCTTTAGTTGCTTGCTTTATTTTCTTGCCCTATTACCAAATCAAACCCCATTGTTCCTTCATAGCCAATAATTGATCACTTCATTGCAATTCCTTGTGAGATGACACAAGGTTTGAATACTTCAGTTGATTTTTATTGGGGTTCGTACTTGTGACGACCAATAATTAAAATTGATTGAGAGTTATTTGTTGGTTTGGAACTATGCTTACAACGAAGTTCTTATTTCTATTGAGAAAATTATAGGCCGACAGTAATTCTTACATCATTGCGCAAAGAGGAAATTTGTCAAGGTGACGCGTACACATGACTGACGCGTACGCGTGATGAAAAAAGTTGCCAGAGACGCGTATGTATGACCCACGCATACGCGTGACAATCGTCACGTGACCTCATCAAAGTCAACACACTGGGGGCGATTTCTGGATTAGCTGAAGCCCAAATCCACTCATTTCTGAAGCTATTTGATGCAAAATTCATAAAAGAACAAGGGGGGAGCAATTGGGACTAGCTTAGTATCATGCTTTAGGTTATATTCTAGAGAGAGAAGCTCTCTCTTCTCTCTAGAAATTAGGGTAGATTAGTTTAATTTCTTTTTAATTCTTATTTCAGTGTAGTTTCATTTATATTTCCATACTTTATTGTCTTGGGTCTCTTTGTTTACTTTGTTAATTTCCCTTTTTATGCTATTTTTATGTTTATGAACTCTTGTTACGTTTTTCCTATGTTTATTGTTGCTTTGTTTAATTGTTAGTTATTGATTCTTGCAATTGGTAATTTAGATTTAATATTTTTTGTTAATTTTCTATATTTTTATTTTTTGCCTTCCAAGTTTTTGATGAAATGCTTGGTTGGATTTTAAAATAGATTTTTGTGTTCTTGGGTTTGGTTGGTGATTTGCAGACTCTTGAATTATCGAAATCTCTTGTTGATTGGTAATTGAAGGTTGCCGGTTAGCTTGAACTTCACTAAATCTAGTCTTTCGCTATGGTTTGACTAGGACTTGTGAACTCAAGTTGATTTTATGCACTTGACTTTCATTCAATGGTTAGAGGTTAACAAAGTGAAGGCAATTTACATTTACCATCACAATTGACGATGATAATGTGGATAGGATTTCTAATTCCCTTTCCTTGCTAAGAGCTTTCTTAGTTATTAGTTTATTTTCTTGCCATTTTACATTTCTTGTTTCTTATTTCAAAACCCCAAAAAAGAAGTACATCATAACCAATAATAAACACATTTCCCTGCAATTTCTTGAGAGACGACCCGAGGTTTGAATACTTTGGTTTATTTTTATTTGGGTTTGTACTTGTGACAACCTAATTAAACGTTGACTGAGGATTAATTGTCAATTTAGAACTATACTTGCAATGAGAATTTTTTGAGAAATTCTTTACTGACAATTTTCCTCCGTCATGTTTTTGACGCCGTTGCCGGAGAATTTCAAATGTGTGCCTTATTATTGGTTATTATGAATATTGTGAATATTGTGAATATGTTTGCCTTTTGTTTCTTTGTTAGTTATTGCTAGTTTTAGGAGTTTAATTTCGTTATTTCTTGTTAGTTTTTATTTTTATTTTCTCTTGTTACTATGAATTCTCACCACTTTGGCTATGAGTTTGGTTCAAATTATATTGTAGGAAATGGAAGCTACAATGAGAACATGCGTCAAGGATAGAACAATCAAAGGTGGGAGGAGCCATATGCTTATGATTAACCTTCTTGGCAACAGCCTCCTCCAATGTGCTATGAGCAAGAGCCATTCCAAGATGCGTATCAATCCGATGCTATGGTGAACCTCCTTGTGATTATAACCAACCACCACCATATGCCTATGAACCTCCTCCACAACATAACCCACAACCATACTCACCAGCCCCTTACCACCAAACACCTCCATATGATCCTAATCGTTACCCACCGTACCAATAACCATATGAGCCATACTTAGAACCACAATGATTCCAATACCCATACTCCCAAGAACCACCTCAATATACACTATCTCCATATCCTTATCAAGATGAATCACCTTCCTATCATGAACCCTTTCTCCCAACCAATGAACCCTCCTATCTACCTCAACCCCCAATAGATGATTTTCTCGCTTCACTACTTCATGAGCAACATGAAACTCAAAGGAGGACATTAGAATTCGTGGCTACCTTGACCGAGGTAGTAAATAATTTAGTCTCCCTACGCTTTGACACTCAAAGTACCCCCATGGCCATATGTGGATAATCTAATGAGGAGTATAGCATAAAGGAGAGATTAGAAGATCTGGTGGAGAATGAGGAGTTAGACTTTGTACTAGAGCAAGTGGAAAAGGCCAAAATTGTCGAAGAAGAAGAAGTGGTTGAAGACTTAGGAAATGCAGAACCTCCATGGAAATCACAAGTCATAAATCCTCCTTCCAAGAAGTTTGAATTTGATGTTGAGGAGGATACGCAACCTCCAAAGCATGTTATGAACGAAGAATTGGAAGTCGTGGATTCAATCATTGAAAAATTTCTATCCACAATTGAATCCCCTCCCATTGGACATGAAATAGAGGCCAAAGAAGAAGATACACAACCTCCCATGCCCTTGGTAAGCAATGAAGAAGCAATTGACTTGGAAGAAAGCTACCAAGATGAAGAAGTTGAAGTTGAAGAAGCTTGCCAAGAGGTGGAAGTAGTCAAGGAAGACCACAAGGGAGTGGAGCTTGCAAGATCATTACCATCCAACACAATATTCAAGTGGGTAAAATTCTAATCCTTAAACTTTACTTTCCCACTTGAATATGGTTTGTGGTAGCACGAATCCCCACACCTTCGTACTGTTGTACCAGCAAGTACATTGGGTCATCCACGTAATACCTGAGCGAGTCAGGGTCGATCCCACAAGGATTGTGGTTTGAAGCAAGCTATTGTTATCTTACAGGTCTTAGTCAGGCAGATCAGAAGGTTGTTGATTGTGAAAGGAATACCGAATTGTAATAAAGTTAAAGAATAGGAATAGGAATAGGGTTAAGGATTGAAGTTACTTTGTCGTTCTGAATTAACTCTGGTATTACTGTCTTCTTTGCTTGTGAATGATCTTCTTTCATGGCATGCTGTATGTTATCAAAGCCATTGCCCGTGGTCATTGATCTTCTCTACTCCAGATCAAATGCCATTGCCCGTGGTCATTCAATCTGACGGAAGGTGAAGCTCTAGCAGTTCATTCTCTTGGCGATCCTACTCAAAACGCCACAGACAAGGTTGAATCTTCTAGATCAGAGAACACTGCTTCTATGGATTCTAGCCTATATCACGGAGACCCTAATCTCCCAGGATATTGGCTGAACTGCTATCTCGAGAAGTCCTCAACGAAGTTGTGGATTAACCGTCTGAGAGATGTATAAATATAGCTGTTGGCTCGTGCTTTCCTGCCAAGTATTCACACGAACCCAAGTAGACGCGGGTATTTGTCAGGCACATTTATCTTAATGTGATGAACAGAGCTAATTTGTTAGATCATCCTATTCACCACGATGAGGATCGGATATACATCTTAAAAGTAAATCAAACATGGATCGAAGAAGAAACAGTAATACTTTTATTAATTCATAGGACTCAGTAGGGCTCCTCCCCTCAACCTAAGAGGTTTAGAAACTCATAATGAAGTAAAATACAATGCAATACTCAAAAAATAGCATCCTCCCGTCTGAATTACATAAATTTAATCCTTTAAATACTAAACAGATGACTAGTAAGGGTAAAATAGTTTATTTAGTGCTAAAATACACTTCTGGGGTCCACTTGGTGAGTGTTTGGGCTGAGCTTTGATGAGATCCACGTGTTGTGAGGTCTCTTGGGCGTGGAACATCAGCTAGGGGGTCCTCACTGGGCGTTTGTACATTAGTCTCTGCTCTTTGGGCACTGGACACCTGGAAGAGGGGCAGGTAGTTGGCGTTTGGACGCTAGTTTTGGGCCTTCTAATCCGAAGCAAAGTATGAACTATTATATATTGCTCGAAAGCTCTGGAATTCAGCTTTCCATAGCCGTTGAGAGTGCTCCAGTTAAACTCTATTGCTCCAGAAAAGCTCTTCTGAATGCAAGGATGTCAGATCCGGATAGCATCTGCAGTGCATTCTCTGTCTCTGAATCAGACTTCTGCTCCAGCTCCTCAATTTCAACTAGAAAGTACCTAAAATTGTACAAAAACACAAAAACTCATAGTAGAATCCAAAAATGTGAATTTAACACTAAAACCTATAAAAACTTAATAAAAACTACTAAAGCTATATGAAAATGATGTCAAAAAGCGTATAAAATATCAGCTCATCACAACACTAAACTTAAATCGTTGCTTGTCCCCAAGCAACTAAAAACACAGTAGGATAAAAAGAAAATTAAGATACAATAAATTTCTAAGTTTCAAATGAAGCTTAGTAAAGATCAGATGAGCGTGACTTAGTAGCTCTTTGCTTCTGAATAGTTTTGGCATCTCACTATCCATTGAAACACAGAATGGATGGCATCTTTAGGAACTTAGAATCTAGATGATATTATTGACTCTCCTAGTTAAGCTTATTTTGGTTTTTGAATACATCTTTTTGAGTCTTGGCCGTGACCGTAAGCACTCTGTTTTCCAATATTACCACCGGATACATTCATGCCACAGACACTTTAACTGGGTGAACCTTTTTAGATTGTGACTCAGCTTTGCTAGAGTCCCCAGATAGAGGTGTCCAGTGTTCTTAAGCACACTCTTTTTTTGCTTTGGACCACGACTTTAACTGTTCAGTCTCAAGCTTTTCATTTGACACCTTCACGCCACAAGCACATGGTTAGGGACAGCTTGGTTTAGCCGCTTAGGCCAGGATTTTATTCCTTTTGGCCCTCTTAACCACTGATGCTCAAAGCATTGGGCCTTTTTACCCTTGCCTTTTGGTTTAAAGGATTATTGGCTTTTTGCTCTTGCCTTTTGTTTTAAAGAGCTATTGATTTTTTCTGCTTGCTTTTTATTTTTTTTCTTTCTTTTTATTTTTCACCACTTTTCTCTCTCTCTCTCTCTCTCTCTCTCTCTCTCTCTCTCTCTTTTGCGTGCAAGCTTTTTCTTTTTCTTTTTGCTGTTTTTTCTTGCTTTAAGAATCAATTTTAGATTTTTCAGATTATCACTAATATTTCTCCTTTTTCTTTATTATTTCAAGAGCCAACATTCTAAAATCACAACTTCAAATATGCACTTTTTAATTATACATTCAGAAAATAAAAGCAAATGACACCATATCAACATAATTAGACTAATCTTATTTTAAACCTAAAATTCATGCATCTCTCAATTCTTTTCGAATAAAAATTTTCTTTTAAGCAAGGTGACAGATATATGGAATATTTTATAACTTTAAGACATCAAATGCAGATGATCATGCAACTAGAATAAGGGAACAGACAAAACATAATAGAAAATAGAAAAATAAAACAGGAAAGGAGTAAAAGAGAACGAATCTACCTGAATGATGGTAGCTAGTGCTCCTCCTTGAGGATCCAAAGTGATGCTTAATCTCTTCAATGTCACTCCTTTGTCTTTTGTTGAGGCAGTTGCACAGGTTCATGTGCATGCTTTCTAGTTTGCTCCATCCTCTTCTTCTATACTTAAGAGTGGTAGAGGTCACAAAGCAAAGCTTTTGCAATACCAAACTTAAGAGTTTTGCTCGTCCTTGAGCAAATATGATCAATGGAAAAAAAAAGGTGGGGTAGGTGGAGCTTCCGTGGGACCTCTTGGTCCTGAGAGGCTAGAGAATTCCAGATTCCCTGTTTCTTTGCATTGGCGCTTGCATGCCCAGGGCCTGCTCTATTGCTGGCGTTCAACGCCAGCAATGCTCCCTTCTTGGGGCGTTGAATGCCCAGCAGGGATACCCTGGCTGGCGTTCAACTATTAACACTCTTTCTGGAGTGTTCTGTTTTTACTACTGTGAATTTTGTCTCTTGACCGGTGCATATGATCATGAATATAACAATTGAAAGAAAAACAAAAGAAAATAAATATGGTTGAGTAAGGTTGGTTGCCTCCCAACAAGCACTCTTTTAACGTCACTAGCTTGACCTTAAGCTCCTTATGGAGGTGAGTATGGGCTCAGATTTTCGCCCCTAATAGTGAATTTCTTCCTGTCCTCTCATGAATGAGCTCTACATGCTCTAGGGATAAGACACGATTCACTGTATGTGGTAAAACTGGATTCTTAGTGAAGACAACTCTCATGCCAGGTGAGAGGCCTTCAGTAGGAACTTTCTTGTCCCTCCAGCCTTTAGGTACTTTCTTTTCAATACCTTTGTGCTTAGAGCTTATTGAAGGCTACCCAACACCAAACTTAGATTTGATGTCTGGGGGCTCTGCAATGCTCTGCACAGAAAGAGAGGGTTGGCACACTAGGTGTTGCACTGTTATCTCTCTTTTAGAGGGAGAATTGGGATGAGGCATCTTGAATAAGATGTGGTCCTCCCCTAACTTTAGGGTTAGTTCTCCCTTAGCCACATCAATGATAGCATCGGCTGTGGCTAGGAAAGGTCTTCCAAGGATGACACAGTCATCCTCATCCTCTCTTATGTCCAGGACAGTGAAGTTTGCAAGGATGTAGTGGTTTTTAACTTTAACCAAGACATCCTCCACTAAGCCATATGGCTTCTTCATGGTCTTGTCTGCCATCTCTAATGAGATGTGTGCAGCTTGTACCTCAAGGATTCCCAACTTTTCTATTACAGAGAATGGCATGACGTTGATGCTTGACCCTAAGTCACACAGAGCCTTTTCAAAGGTCATGGTGCCTATGGTGTAAGGAATCAGAAAGCGTCCAGGGTCTGGAAGCTTCTGAGGTAGCTCTTGCTGAACCAAAGCATAGAGTTCTTTGGTGAGCAGTGGAGGTTCTTCCTCCAGAGGCTTTGTACCAAATATCTTGGTATTCAGCTTAATTAGAGCTTCTAGGAAACGAGCAACTTGCTCTTTCCTAGTGTTTTCATCCTCATTTGAGGATGAGTAGTCATCAAAACTTATGCATTGTAGGAGTGCATTCAAAGGAACCTCAATGGTCTTTATGGTTTCCTTTGGTTCTGGGCTAGAGGGTTCTTGAGTGGGCTTTAAGCACTCAGAGGGTGTGCTTTGACTGGCATTCAACATCAGCTTTGTCAGCTTATTGGGCATTAAATGCCCTTGCTGTCCATTTTGACTGGCGTTAAATGTCAGTTCCTCTAACATTCTGGGCGTTGAACGCCCAGCAGAGATGTCCTTGCTGGCGTTCAATGCTAGCTTCCCTAGGTGAGTGGGTGTTGAACGCCCAGTGAGGGGTTCCTTACTGGCATTTAGCGCCAGAATGGCTTCCTGGTTGGGCGTTGAATGCCCAGTGAGGGGTTTCGCATTGGCGTTCAGCGCCAGAAAGCCTTCCTGTTTGGGTGTTGAATGCCCAGCCAATGCTTCCTGGCTGGCGTTCAACGCCAGCTTTTCTGCTAGGATGGACGTTAAACGCCCAGTGAGGGATTCCTCACTGGTGTTTAACGCCATGCTTGCTACCATTGTGGGCATTGAATGCCCAGTGAAGGCTTCCTCACTGGCGTTCAATGCCTTTCCATCCTCCTCTAATTCGGCCTTTACCTCCATGGTTATGGCCTTGCACTCTTCTCTAGGATTTACCTCATTGTTACTCAGAAGAGTGTCAGGAAGAGTCTCAAAGATCCTCTTGCTCAGTTGACCAACCTGTACCTCCAAGTTTCTAATGGAGCACCTTATTTCATTAATGAAACTGTGGGTAGTCTTAGTGAGGCTGGAGACTAAAATGGCTAAGTTAGAGAGGCTCTGCTTAGAAGTCTCTATATTCCCTTGAGAAGATGGGAATGGTGGTCTGTTGTTGAACCTATTTTGGTTCCTACCACCTTGATTGAATCCTTACTGAGGTTTCTGCTGATCCTTCCATGAGAGGTTAGGATGATTCCTGCATGAAAGGTTGTAAGTGTTTCCATAGGGCTCTCCCATGTAATTCACCTCCTCCATGGTGGGTTGATCAGGATCATAAGCTTCTATCTCAGAAGAAGTTTCCTGATTACTGCCAGCTATAGCTTGCAGCCCAGTCAGATGTTGAGAGATCATGTTGACCTGTTGGGTCAAGATCTTACTCTGAGCCAGAATGGCATTCAGAGTCTCAACTTCATGAACTCCTTTCTTCTGAGAGGTTCCATGGTTTACAGGATTCCTTTCAGAAGTGTACATGAACTGGTTCTTAGTAACCATTTCAATGGGTTTCCTTGCTTCTGCAGGTGTTTTCTTTAAGTGGAGGGATCCACCTGCAGAGCTGTCCAATAAAATTTTGGACATCTCAGACAAACCATCATAAAACACGCTTATGATGGACCACTCTGAGAGCATGTCAGGAGGACATCTCCTGCTCTGTTGCTTATATCTTTCCCAAGCTTCATAGAAGGATTCATCTTCTCTTTGTCTGAAGGTTTGAACTTCCACTCTAATCTTACTCATCCTTTGAGGGGGAAAGAACTTAGTCAGAAAAATATTAACTAGCTCTTTCCAAGAGTTAAGACTCTCTCTAGGTTGGGCTTCCAACCAAAACCTAGCTCTGTCTCTTAAAGCAAAAGAAAAGAGCATCAGTTTGTAGACTTCAGGATTAACTCCATTAGTCTTTACAGTATCACAAATCAGTAAGAATTCAACTAAAAACTGATGTGAATCTTCTATTGGAAGTCCATGATATTTGCAGTTTTGCTACAAAAGAGAGACTAACTAAGTCTTAAGCTCAAAATTGTTAGCTCCAATGGCAGGTACAACGATGCTTCTGCCATAAAAGTCAGAGGTAGGCATGGTAAAGTCACCAAGGACCTTTCTTTGCTCCTCTTGAGGTTCAGCCATGTCCTCTGTTTCTTGTTCAAAATTTTCTGAAAGTTCTCTTCTGGAGTGTTGTGCTTTAGCTTGTTGTAAACACCTCATTAGAGTTCTTTCAGGTTCAAGGTTAAGATGAAAAAGAGGTTCTTTATCCCTGTTCCTGGTCATAAACAAGAAGAAAAGGGAAAGAAAGAAAAGAAGAAGACTTTCTATGCCAATAGACAAGAAGCTCCTCCTTAGAGTCAGATGTGAAGAAAGAAGAAGAAGAAAGAAGAGAAGTTAAAGAAGTAGAAGAAGAATAATTTGAAAATAGGAGATGGAAGTAAATAAGAGAGGATGAAAGTTGAGAAGGAAGAATAGAAAGGGGGGTAGAAGTCGAATAATTAGAAGTGAGAAGAGAAGAAGTATAAATAGAAAAAGTAAGTAAGAATTAAAATATTTTTGTTTTTAATTAATTAATTAATTAATTAATTTTTGAAAATTATGGTTATTAATTTAAAAAAGAATTTAAAATTTAAATGTTAAATTTTTGAAAATAGAAGAGAGAGAAGAGGAAGAAGTTTTCAAAAATTAAGAGAGGTAAGAGTTAGTTAGGTGGTTTTGAAAAAAAAAGAGAGAGGAAGATATTATTTTTGAAAATTAAGGAAGAGAAGAGTTAGTTAGGAAGTTTTGAAAAAGAAGAGAGAGAAGAAGAAATGTTATTTTGAAAATTAAGGAAGAGAAGAGTTAGTTAGGTAGTTTTGAAAGAGAAGAGAGAGAAGATAAGATATCAATTAAGAAAATATTTGAATTTTAAAATTGGAATTTAGAAAAGATAAGAAAAGAAATTTAAAAGATTTGAAAAATATTTTAAAAAGATAAGATTTTAAAATTTGATTTAAAAAAAAGATTTAATTTTGAAAAGTGAAATTTTAATTTTTTAAAATTGAAAATTTTGAAAAAGATAAAATAAAATTTTTGAATTTTGAAAAAGATAAGAAAAAGATAAGATTTTTGAAAAAGATATGATTTTTATTTTTGAATAGATTTGATTTTTGAAAACTTGACAACTAAGATAAGATAAGATAAAAATTTAAAATCAAAATCTGAATTTTCATTTGTTATTTTCGAAAATTATGGTTAAGATAAGACAAAAAAGATATTTTTCGATTTTTTTGAATTTAATGATGAAAGTGAAAAACACACAAAAGATACAAAACTTAAAATTTTTAGATCTAGTGCACCCAAATTTTCGAAAATTTGGAGGGAAATACAAGGGAACACCAAACTTAAAAATTTTAAGATAAAAAAACAAAAAAGACTCAAGAACACTTTGAATACTAACTAAGAACACTTGGAATACTAACAAGAACACAAAGAACAAAAGTTAAAGACTCAAAGATCACAAGAACATAAAAAGAATACCAAACTTAAAATTTTTAGAAAACTAAACATAAATTTTTGAAAAACAAAAGAAAAATAACAAGAAAATACCAAACTTAAAAATTGAAACAAGATTTAAACAAAGAAAAATTATTTTTGAAAATTTTTTTGAAAGAAAGACTCAAAAGAACAACAATTACCAAGAACATAAGCCAAAGCTCTAACCAATTGAGCAAAGAAAATACTTTTGAAAAGTTTTTTGATTATTTCAAAAAAATAGAAAAGAAGAGAATAAAAATAAAAGACTCAAATAAAAAAAAGAAAGTTATACTCTTGCAAAAATCAAAGACTCTCAAACAGAAAGCTAAGGATGGTTGAAAATAAACTGCATGAAAAAGGTTTTTGAAGAGGGTTTTAAAATTTTTGTAATTGAAAAATAGAAAACAGGAAAGACTCAAGTGCTAGGTGGGAAACACCACACCACGGTAACATTCTTCATTTTTCTCTTTTGTTTATATTGGTAATAAGTTGAATTCTCATTATTAGTTAGGTTTATTTAGTTTACGTTGTGATTTAGCTTGTTTATTAACATTTGGCATTGCTTTGGTAGCTTGTTAGTTTATTAAAAAAAATTGCTGCTGGTGCTTACTGGTACAAAAACCAGAGAGTTGTGTTGGAACCATGCGGGTGGGGTGCTAGGCGCACAACCCAAGCCACGCATGCGCCTCGATGACGCGTACGTGCCATTTGAATTTTTGGCCATCCACGCATGGGCGTGGACGACCCGTGTGCATTGACGCAAAAATTCTGATACTTCAGTACAAAAATCAGAGAGTTATGCTGGAATTATGCTCGTTGGGTGCGAGGCGCATAACCATGCCCACACGTACACATCGCCGACGCGTACGCGTCACCAAAAATTTCTCCCATCCCACGCATGTGCGTGGACGACGTGCACGCGTCGTATCTCAATGCCGCAATGCTGGTACAAAAACCAGAGACTTGTGATAGAACTGTGCGGCTACTGCGCGCAGACCTCACGCGTATACGTGCCTGACGTGTACGCATCGATAGCTTTATCATCAACTCACGCGTAAGCGTGATGGACGCGTACGCATCACTTCTCTGTTCCTCTTGGTCACGCGCACACGTGACCCATGCGCGCGCGTCGCGTTAGCGCCCTGTTTCTACCCTATTTCTTTTCCTTTCTTATTCGTCCTTCTCTCTTTTCTTCTTCTTTCTTCTTCCTTTCTTACTTTCTTCTTCTCCCTCTCTTCACATTTCCACTTCTTATTTTTTATCCTCTTTCTTTTCTTTTGTTTATTACATTTGTATACTTGCATTCATTGTATTTTAACTTTGTTGTTTGTTCCTCTTTTCTTTTCTATATTTGTTATTTTAACAGTAGTGTTGAATTTTCTTACTCAATTGTTGAATATTTCTTGCATTGTTTTGTTGCTTCTTGACTTGTTTGATATTGTTGGGCACTGATACTTTTACATCAATGCTTAATCTTTTGTGATACTTGCATTCTTTGTGCATTGATATGGACTCACATTGTCTTTCATAACCCACTTTTTTCTTACTTATTATTTGCAAATTTTGCTCCACACACAAGATTAGTGATTTAGTCCTTCATAACTCATTATTCTTTGTTTTTGTGCTTTATTATCATTAAGTTAGGATGGGACCAAATGCTCTCATGCTTATCACTAATCTTGTCTGTGTCAATCCTTGTTTTAACTTGATACCTCTGAGTATTCTTTTCATTTAATTATGCTTTGACTTTACTCTTGCATCAAGTGTTAGTTGATATGCCATTCGCTTATATTGCTTTCTCACTTGCATGTTGTAGCTACCATGTAGTTGAGAACCCCAATCTTATTTGGCATTAGCCCACGTATATTTTCTTTGTTTTGATATCTTTGTTTTTAGGCTTAATCTTTTGTCTTTTTCTCCCTTTTTCAAGCTGGCCACCAAAAGGGAAACAGAAAAGCTTCTACATGGGATAACAAACAAGTCCCTCCGTGCAATCTTTTAAAGAAGCTCATCAGTTGTAGCTAACAACCCTAACCTACATTGCTCATCTTTGCATGCACCAAGGACGGTGCAATCTTTAAGTGTGCGGAGGTCGAGACCGACTTCCGTGGGTAACTACTCTCCTTTTTCAACACCAATTCTTAATCTTCATTGTTAGTGAGTTGTTGAATTGCATGATTGATTGTATGTTAGTTAGAATTTGTGCACATTTTACCATAACTTGGTTGAAGTGATAATTTCTTTTCCAAGAAACTATTTCAAGGCATTTCACTAATTTGAATTAAAATTTTTGTTAAACTTGCTTGAAGAAATTTATTTTGGAACATGGTTTTAGAGCTAGAACACAAAGTCTAGTGAGATTTTTGAACCTATTTGATTGGTTGCATCTTATCAACCAATATTTTGTTTCGGTGTTTGTTATTCTCTCTAAGATTGTGATCTTTGTCTTGCTTGATTCTATATTTTCATTGTTTGATGTATGCATGTACTTATGTGATTGAGGCCTTTGTTTCACTAAAACTCACATACCCATATGGCCTTAACTTTTCATTATCCTTTGCAAACCAATGTTGAGCCTATATTACCCATTTGTTCTTTATTTTAGCACATCATTAACTCCAAGCGGAAAATAATAAATGTCCTTAATTTGAATCCTTGGTTAGTTTAGACTAGTGAGAGTGTTCATGGTTTAAGTGTGGGGAAGTTGGGTTTGGAAACATTTGGTTTAGAAATTGGGTACTGTATATTTTTGTGAAAATGTGAAAAAGATAGTTGAGCACATATTCTTGCATTCAATACTTTAATCATATGCATTGATTTCTCGTATATGTATATTAACCACTACATATATAAAAAGAATAAAAAGAAAAAAAATAATTAAAAAAAGAGAAAACAATAAAAAGGGGACAAAATGCCCAAAGTAAATGGTGGTAGCAATGCATATGTACTGTACTCAGATTTAGGATGCATGAATATCTGGAAAAGATAGTTAATGGATAGTTAGATTTTGTATTTTGATTACATGGAATGTCTTAGGTTAGGTAGAAAGTTTAGGTTAATCAAGGATTCAGATTTTAGTCCACTTGACCAAATATATTCCTACCTTACCCCTAACCCAATTACAACCCTTGAAAAGACCTCTTGATACGTGTATTCATGCATTAAATTTTTGTCGATTGGTAGAAGAAGAGAAAACCTTAGAAATCAGGATTAGTAGAGAACTGAGAGGATCAACCCTCAAACACTAGAGTGATTAGAGTGTATGCACTTCCAGTGAGGGTTCGATGCTCGATTCCTTGTTCCTGGCTTTCACGAGCTTTCTTCTTGCAAGTCTACTTGTACTTCATTTTGAGATTTGAACTAGTGAAATTTAGTTCATATTTGTTCTTGAAAGATTTATTTACTCTTAACCAAGTAGGTAGAAGCATTCAGCATGTAGTTGCATTCATATAGAAAGGTTGCATTGCATAAATCTTACCATTCCTCTTCACCCCCTTTATAGCTTCTCTTGAGCTTAGCATGAGGACATGCTAATGTTTAAGTGTGGGGAGATTGATAAACCACTATTTGATGGTATATTTTGGATTAAATTGAGTGGATTTTGTCAACTATTCTCACACTAATTCATGTAAATTGCATGTTTTTAAGTTTCCTTCCTAATTTTGTGTTATGATTGAAAACATGCTTTTTAGGCCTTAAAATCGCTAATTTTTATTCCTCTCTTATTACCATTCGATGTCGTGATATGTGTGTCAAGTGTTTTCAGAGTTTATAGGGCAGGAATGGCTTAGAGGATGGAAATGGAGCATACAAAAGTGGAAGGAACACAAGAAATTGAAGTTTTGAGAAGCTGGTGTCCACGCGCACACATGACTGACGTGTACGCGTGACCAAGCCATAACCAAATGACGTGCATGCGTGGCTGATGCCTACGCGTGGCCAGTGCAGAGTCCAAGCGACGCGTACACGTGGCTGATGCGTACACGTGACTAGCGTCACGTGCCTCAGTTACGAGAAAACACTGGGGGTGATTTCTGGGTTGCTTTTGACCCAGTTTTAGACTCGAAAATGAAGACGAGAGGCTGGGGAATGGAGCTGATCATTCACTTTTCATTCATTTTTACACACATTAGATTTTAGATGTAGAATTCTAGAGAAAGAGACTCTCTCCTCTCTCTAGGTTTAGGATTTCTTCTTTCAATTTCTCCTTAGATTTAGGTATCAGTCTGATTTTAATTTAGTTTTCTCTTACTTTTATTTATTCTAGCACTTTAGTTATCTACTTCTCTTATTGATTCCCTTATTTTGCCCATTTAATTTATGAACTCTGGTCTTTCTTTCTATTTCCTTTTTAATGCAATTTAATGTTTTCATGTCTTTTTATGTTTGCCTTGGTATCTCTTATTGCTTTCTTGCTTGTGTTAGTTATAGCTTTTATTAATTCTTGCATTTATGATATTTCTCTTTATTGCATTCTATGTGTTTGATGAAATGTGTCTTTTAGCTATAGAGTAAATTTTTTTATTCTTGGCTTGGATTGGTAACTTGGGTGACCTTGAGTTGCTAATGCCCAAGTGATTGATGGTTGATGTCCATTGACACTAGCTTTCACTAATTCGATTGGTGAGTGGCTAGGACTTATGGATTGGGATTGATGAAGCTCAATTGACCTTCCTTCAATTGTTAGAGGACGACTAAATGAGATTGATCCCTACAACTATCATATTGTGGTTAGTGACAAGGATAGAGATCCTTAACCATTAACCATTGCCAAGACCTTTTTACCATTTGAATTTTCCTTAGTTTCTTACTATTTACATCTCTTGTTCCTTATTTCAAAACTCCAAAAAGAATTACATCATAACCAATAATAAACAAACTTCCCTGTAATTCCTTGAGAGATGACTCGAGGTTTGAATACTTCGGTTTATTTTTATTGGGTTTGTACAAGTGACAAACAAATTAAACATTGACCGAGGATTGCTTGTCGGTTAGAACTATACTTACGACGAAGTTATTATGTGAAATTCTTTATCGTCGAAAATCCTCCGTCAAGTTTTTGGTTTCTTGTATATATTAGTTGTTTTGGATACTTTTTAGTTTGTTGCAATTTTCCCTCTTGCTTGTATGTACCTTAGATTTTTAGTTTGATATGCACTTTTTAGTTTGATAGTATATATATATAGTATTTTACTTTATTAGTTGTGATTGAAAAAAATGCGCATAACTGAGCTTAGTTTATCCCGTTGCATATGGGAAATTGATTTGGTTAAAAATGGGATTAACCTAGGAATTTTTAACTTTTCATAATCATATCATTTCATTTAGTATATATATAATAAATGTTGATCAATTTAATGAAAATTTCAAGGAATGTTTCTTTTTCTTAAAAAGGGCATTGAGATTCAAATTTATTTGAGTTGAAACTTTTTGAAACTTGCATGATGTATATATATAGCATGGAATATGATTTTTGAGCTAAGAACACACAATCCGTGAGTTTTTTAGCCTAATTGCATGGTTACGTTATTTAACCATGATTTTGATTCTTGTGTGTTTTCTTCTCTATGATTACAATATTTGGTTTGTTCCATTCTATATGTCCATTATTTAGTGTATATTTATGCATTTATGTGATTGAGGCCATCATTTGATTATATCTCAGTTGACCCAAATAGCCTACCATTTCATTTACCTTTGTTTGCCACTTTGAGCCTTTAACCTCCTTTTGTTCTTTTTATTACCACATCACTAGCCTTAAGCGGAAAAACAATTAATTATCCTATTTGAATCTTTGGTTAGCTTATGATAGTGAGTGTGTCAACAAAGTGTGGGGAAAGGTGAGAACTTTGGGTTGATGAGAATGTATTTTGTTTTTATTGACAAATATTGAGAATTTGGGTGTATACTCGTGTGAAATAATAGAAACCATATGCATTGATGTCTTTTGTATATATTATGATTTCATATATAGAAAAAAAGAGAAATAAATAAATAGGAGACAAAATTACCCCAATGTGAAGTTCAATAAGAAAATCAATGCATATGTGATGGAATTAGAATTGATACATGAGTGTGTGAATATATGTAAAAGTGAGATTTTGGGTGGCTAAACTTGATTTTAGAATTGTATAGAGTGTGTGTATGTGTTAGGTGAGAACTTAGGTTAGTCAAAGATTCAAATGATAGTTCATCTGACTATACATATATCCTCACCCTTACCTTAGCCCCATTATGACCTTGAAAAGCCCTTATGATATTTGCATATGTACACTAAAAATTTGTTGATTAGTTAGATGAAGAACAAACTTTAAAAAGCATTATTAGAAGAGAATTGAGTGGATTAACCCTAAACACTTGAGCGATTAGAGTGCATATACACATCCGGTGAGGGTTCAATTGCTCAATTCCATATGTCCATCATTGATTATTGCTTATCTTGCAAGTTTGTGAACTCTTTTGAATAACTCAATTCAATTGTGAATGTGTTTTGATATGATTGATTTAGCCCTTGATTGTGCATATACGATCTCTTGGAAATTTGACTCACTTTGACCACATATATGCTTATATATATATAGATAGTAATTAGAATAGCTAGACGCATGTAGGTAGCTTGCATTTAGATAGTTTGCATTTGAATAAATTGATTACCCCTTTTTGTCTTTCTTGAATTTAGCATGAGGACATGCTAATGTTTAAGTGTGGGGAGGTTGATAAACCACAATTTTATGGTTTATTTTGTATTGTATTTGGTGGATTTTGTTAACTTTCTCCCATTTATTCAACAAAATAGCAAGGTTTCATGAATTTCTCCTAATTGTGCTTAATGGTTAAAAACATGCTTTTTAGGCCTTTAATTAGTTAAATTTAATTCACTTTGATTTCAATCAATGCCTTGATGTGTTTGTTAGTGATTTCAGGGTTAAGAGGCAAGGAATGGATTAAAGAAGTGAAGAGAAAAACATGGAAGATGGAGAATTCATGGAAAATAAGGATTTGGAACATTCAAGGCGACGCGTACGCGTGCTCGATGCGTGCGCGTGAAGAAGAAATTTATCAAGGTGACGCGTATGCATGAATGACGTGTACTCGTGATGAAGAAAGTTGCCAGCGACGCGTACGTGTGACCCACGCATACGCGTGACAATCGTCACGTGACCTCATTAAAGTCAACACACTGGGGGTGAGTTATCGACTGGCTGAAGCCCAAATCCACTCATTTCTGAAGCTATTTGATGCAAAATTCATGAAGGAACAAGAGGGGGGGATCAATTAGGACTAGCTTAGTATCATGCTTTAGGTTATATTCTAGAGAGAGAAACTCTCTCTTCTCTCTAGAAATTAGGGTATATTAGTTTAATTTCTCTTTGATTCACTCTTTAATTCTTATTTCAGTGTAGTTTCATTTATGTTTCCATACTTTATTGTCTTGGGTTTCTTTGTTTACATTGTTAATTTCCATTTTTTATGCTATTTTTATGTTTATGAACTCTTGTTACGTTTGATTTATATTAATGTAATTTATGTTTTCTATGTTTATTGTTGCTTTGTTTAATTGTTAGTTATTGATTCTTGCATTTGGTAGTTTAGATTTAATATTTCTTGTTAATTTTCTATATTTTTATTTTGTGCCTTCCAAGTGTTTGATGAAATGCTTGGTTGGATTTTAAAATAGATTTTTGTATTCTTGGCTTGGGTTGGTGATTTGTAGACTCTTGAATTATCAAAATCTCTTGTTGATTGGTAATTGAAGGTTGCCGGTTAGCTTGAACTTCACCAAATCTAGTCTTTCACTATGGTTTCACTAGGACTTGTGAACTCAAGTTGATTGTATGCACTTGACTTTCCTTAATTGGTTAGAGGTTAACTAAGTGAAGGCAATTTACATTTACCATCACAATTGACGGTGATAATGAGGATAGGATTTCTAATTTCCTTTCCTTGCTAAGAGCTTTCTTTGTTATTGGTTTATTCTCCTGCCATTTTACATTTCTTATTTCTTATTTCAAAACTCCAAAAAAGAAGTAAATCATAACCAATAATAAACACATTTTCCTGCAATTCCTTGAGAGACGATCCGAGGTTTGAATACTTCGGTTTATTTTTATTGGGGTTTGTACTTGTGACAACCTAATTAAACATTGACTGGGGATTAATTATCAGTTTAGAACTATAGTTGCAATCAGAATCTTTTGAGAAATTCGTTACCGACAATTTCCCTCTATCAAGTTTTTGAAAAAACTTGACGGAGGATTTTAATCGATAAAGAATTTCACAAAATAACTTCGTTGCAAGTATAGTTCTAAACCGAAAAGCAATCCTCGGTCAACGTTTAATTTATTTGTCACTTGTACAAACCCAATAAAAATAAATCGAAGTATTCAAACCTCGGGTTGTCTGTTAAAGAATTACAGGAAAGTGTGTTTATTATTGGTTATGTTGTACTACTTTTTCGGGTTTTGAAATAAGGAACAAGAAATGTAAGTAGCAAGAAAGTAAGGAAAATTCAAATGGTAAAAATGTCTTGGCAATGGTTAATGGTTAAGGATCTCTATCCTTTTCACTAACCACAATATGATAGTTGTAGGGATCAATCTCATTTAGTCATCCTCTAACAATTAAAGGAAGGTCAAATGAGTTTCATCAATCCCAATCCATAAGTCCTAGCCAGTTATTAATCGAATTAGTGAAAGCTAGTGTCAATGGACATCAACCATCAGTCACTTGGGCATTAGCAACTCAAGGTCACCTAAGTTACCAACCCAAGCCAAGAATAGAAAAATCTACTCTATAGCTAAAAGAGACGTTTCATCAAACACATAGAATGCAATAAAGAGAAACATCATAAAATGCAAGAATTAATAAAATCTATAACTAACACAAGCAAGAAAGCAATAAGAGAGACCAAGGCAAACATAAAAAGACATGAAAACATAAAATTGCATTAAAAAAATTGAAAGTAACACACGAGTTCATAAACTAAATAGGCAAAATAAGGGAATTAATAAGAGAAGTAGATAACTAAAGTGCTAGAACAAATAAATGTAAGAGAAAACTAAATTAAAATAAGATTGAAACCTAAACCTAAGGAGAAATTGAAAGAAGAAACCCTAAAACTAGAGAGAGGAGAGAGCCTCTCTCTCTAGAATTCTACATCTAAAAGTTAATGTGTGTAAAAATGAATGAAAAGTGAATGATTAGCTCCACTCCCCAGCCTCTTGTCTTCATTTCGGGCCTGAAACTGGGTCAAAAATAGCCTAAAAATCGCCCCCAGCATTTTCCTGTAACTGAGGCACGTGACGCTTGTCACGCGTACACGTCAGCCCTGCATGTGCGTGGACACCAGCTTCTCAAAACTAGAATTTTTTGTGTTCCTTCCACTTTTGCATGCTTCCTTTCCATCCTTTAAGTCATTCCTGCCCTATAAACTCTGAAAACACTTAACACACATATCACGGCATCGAATGGTAATAAGAGAGGAATAAAAATTAACAATTTTAAGGCCTAAGAAGCATGCTTTCAATCATAGCACAAAATTAGGAAGGAAACTTAAAAACATACAATTTTCATGAATAAGTGTGAGAATAGTTGACCAAATCTATTCAATTCAATCCAAAATATACCATAAAATAGTGGTTTATCATTGAGACAGATGAGGACTTAATATGTTTACCCTGCTTGGTTTAGTAAACCCCTAGGCTTGAATCTTGGATGTTGAAGTTTAGGATTGTCTAGTGGGTTTGTGTATTTTCACATCATCTCAATTGGAAACTATTACTTTATTGGAAACCTTCAGGTTCTCACCTGTTATGGATTTTGTTATTTTTCAGATTCAGGACGTGACGCACCTCGCTGAGCATACTAGATCCTCTTGGACAGCGAAGACTCCTTTATATTTTGTCTTTTGTGCTTAGAGTTGTTTATTTCTCTACTTTTGTATATATGTTTGTATATCCCTCTTAGAGGTTGATTTTCTGAGAAATTGGATTATATTTTGATTATACTTCTGGTTCTGTAATATACTTTCTAGCCTGTCTTTTTTTCGCAAGTCGAGATTAGTATTTGCTATGTATATGTATATGTCTTTCGTTTCTGTATATCGACACTTTTACCTTTAACGCTACATGTGCAATAATGATTTCTCACTTTTGTTTTATTCTTCCTTCACAGGCTCCGAATTAAATTATATTCTTTCAAATACTATGTATGTACTTTTTCGTTTTAGAGGTCATAATACCTCACCACCTCTGATTTACGACTATAGCGTAAGGCTTTGTGTGGTTGAATATTACATTATGGTATCAGAATAGTTCGTTCCTGTAAAACCTAAGGGACGAACAGATTATGCTCCTGAGCATACTTTGGACTGTGTTTATATGCTATTTAGGATGTTTGTCTGACAAATATAGCATAATTATTCATGAGAATGCTTTTGAAATTTTGAAGCACTGGACTTGAAATATTGAGACTGATCACCTTAATATCGATTGTTTGGTATGGACAGGACCCAAATGACATCTCGTGGACATAGACAAAGTCGAGGACGAGGATGGAGAGGTAATAAGGAAATCATACCAGTAAGTAGTCTGACTGAATTCATAGGCGCAATGGAGACTGTGGCTACGACCATTAATACTGCTACTACTGCGACCAACCGTGCGGTGGATAGGATGGAATAACAAGTTGGAAGTGGCAATAAAGGTGGTAATAGACATGGTCGTGGAGGTGATATTCTGAGTACCGTAGTACCAATGGAGATAGGGATCTTTTTGGAGTTAGTCAACAAGAGTCAAGTGGCAGAAGAGTGCTCGAGGAAGACTACTTTGGCTAAAAGTGACAGCCAAGAATCTTATAGAAAGAGACAAGGTAGGAGCTTTACACCAAGGAGCCAGAATTTCAAAAGGAATGGCTACGTCCCTCCACATCCTCAAGGTCTGAATAATTATCGAAGGAATGACAACCACCACGAAAATGAAAAGGGAAAGTGGGAGCGGACATATTCAGATGAGTTGAGGTGTTTCAAGTGCGGGTTACCAGGGCATAAGGCTATAGATTGTCCTCGTAGGAGGGCTCAAGATGCCGGTCGAGCTCAATAATAGGACTGGGTTGATGTTGCTAGATCTGACTCTCGAATTCAAGGTATTGGTGAATTGATGAAATAACTGGTTCTTAGTAGATGATGAGGATTTTGGAATACCTGGTATGATATGTTGGTTAGATTTGAGGAAAATTTTAATGGTGGTTAAGCCTAATTTCAGGAGAGAATTATGTCAATAAATCTTTGTGACTTGATCTGCCTTTTTTTTAAACTTGCATTGAAGTTTTTGTCTTGGATTTCTTCTTGGAAAATGATTTGATCATCTTCCTAATCCCATTCTTCACTCGCATATATCCATGCATGAATCTTGTACCTTTCGAGGTGATCCTTAGCTTGTTTTGGTACAATCAAGCGGTCCTTAAATCCTTGGAAACTTGCTGTTGAGTTGAGTTGCCTTCCTTTGTGAACTTGTATTTTGTTAAAATCAGCCGAGACTTATTTGATTTGATATGCCTTGTTCTCTCTATCTAGGATTTTTGACTTAGATTCCTTTCTTGAGATGCACTTTAATTCTCTTTTTGGTGCATTTCGTTGTTTTTCTACGACATCGCTTGATCGCAATACGAGGTATCATTTTGATTTTTCGCGAATACCATTCATGTTGTTTGTTCTCTTTTGAGTTTAGTATCCTTTCAAAATAAACTTGAGCCTATTTCGTTATCGCGTGCGATTCCTAGATGTAACCATTGAGATGTTAGTTCCTTAGAACATGACTTGTGGACGCGAAAGACGAACTTGTAAGTATGCGACATCATGAGAAGTTGTGAAGCTTTGTTTCTCACAGAATGCATTGCTGATGAATAAGTTGACTCTTAAGGATACTCTTTTTGCGTGGACGTCCGACTGAGAGAAGAGTTTTCCAAACTCTAAAAGAGAGATTACCTATATCTCCAGTACTTGTGTTGCCTGAACCCCATGAGCCATTTGAGGTTTATTGTGATGCTTCATTGAAAGGTTTAAGATGTGTTTTGATGCAACATCAGAATGTTGTGGCTTATGCTCCGCGACAGCTAAGGCCGCACAAAGTAAACTATTCGACACACGACTTAGAATTTGCTCCGGTTATGTTAGCCTTAAAGGTATGGAGACACTACCTCTATAGAGTGAAATTCCACATTTTCTCTGAACATAAGAGTCTGAAGTACCTCTTTGATCAGAAGAAACTTAATATGTGACAAAGGAGGTGGATGGAGTTGCTGAAAGATTATAATTTTGAGTTGAACGATCACCTGCGAAAAGCTAATGTGGTGGTGGATGCATTAAGCAAAAAAACTCTAAGCGTTGCTTGGATAATAATTAAAGAGGAAGATTTGTTGAGTAAGTTTGTGGATCTTGGGTGTTGGAGAGGTGGTTGGGGATGTATGCTTGAACCAGTTGTATATCTCTAGAAACTTCAAGGCTGAGATTTAGAAAGCCAACAGGATGATGAGGAGTAGCGAAAAATGCTGCAAGTGATTGGACAGAAGGAGCAAGGAGAGGTTACCCAAGATAGAGAGGAAGTTTGGAGATACAAAGAGAGGATATGTGTGCTTAATATAGGAGATCTGAGACAGAAAGTTTTGACAAAAGCTCATAAGAGCAAGTTCTCGATTCACCCCTAAACCACAAAAATGTATCACGACTTAAAAGCGATGTTCTGGTAGCCCGGAATGAAGAACGACATAGCAGAGTATGTATCCAAGTATTTGACGTGTCAGAAGATGAAGATTGATTATCAAAGGCCATCCGGGATGTTGTAACCTCTTGAGATTCCACAATGGAAGTGGAATAGTGTAAACTCCAAGTAATTAGTGAATAATTAGCTAATAAATTAATTATTAATCTAAAAATTAGAAAATTTAATTTTATAGTTTAATGAGGTAGAATTAATTAAAACATGAATTTTGACACTAATTTTAAAGCTTTTGGCCCAAAACTGGGACAAATTGGCTGAACTGAGTGAATCGGGCCCAAGACGGGCCCAAAGGCCCAACCCAACTGTTTCGGGGGTTACCTGAAACATGGATTTGGGCCTGAACATGAGGTCTAGATTCCTTCGTGTGGCAGCATCTGATTTATTGATGCTGATAATTGACGATTGGATTTTTGATGGTTTAGAATTTCTCAAATAAAATCTCGTTGTAAAGTATAGTTTCTAAACCAAGCAATAATCCTTTCATACAAAAATTTGTTTGTCACAAGTAACAAACCCCTAAAATTAATAACCGAAGTATTCAAACCTCGGGTCGTTCTCCCTAGGAATTACAATAAAGTGTCTTGTTATTGGTTAGAAATGTATTTTGGGGTTTTGGATAAGAAGCATGAAAGTAAATGGTAAGAAAGTAAACTAATGGCTAAAAAGGTCTTGGCAAGGGTTGGTGGTCAAGGATCTCTATCCTAATCACTAACCACAATATGAGAATTGGCAAGGATTAATCTCATTAAATCACCCTCTAACTAGTAGTAAAGGAAAGTCAAATGAGTTATATCAATCCTAGTCCATAAGTCCTAACTCTCCACTAATTCAATTAGTGAGAACTAGAGTCAATGGCTCCCAATCATCAATTACTTGGATATTAGTAACTCAAGAGGTCCTAAGTTACCTTTCCAAGCCAAGAGTATAAAATTCTACTCTAAAATCCAACCAAGCATTTCATCAAACACTTGGAAGGCATAAAAGGAAAGCATAGTAAAATTGCAAGAAAAGTAAATCTACACTACTCAATTGCAAGAAATTAAACAACAACAAATCAAATGAACACAATTATTATGAATTACCTCTAATTGAATTGAAAGAGAATAGGAGGAACAAAAGTAGATCCACAACAAAGCATAAGAACAACATAAAGGAAATTACAACAAAAGAATAGAGGAAGATGAATGTAACAACAAAGAATTGAAAGGTAGAAGTAGAAGAAAGCAAAGATTAAAACCTAGATCTAAGAACTAATCCTAATCCTAATCCTAATTCTAGAGAGAAGAGAGAGCTTCTCTCTCTAAAAACTAACTCTAACTACTAAACTAAACTATCTCATGATCTAGAATTAGTCTATGGATGTGAATGTGTGTTAATCCCCTTCAATCCTTGGCTCTTATATGCATTTTGGCGCCAAAGTTGGTTGCTGAAACCTTCCAAAATCGCCAGGCACGTGTTGCAATGAAAGAATCACGTGCGGACTACGACGCGTGCGCGCACGGTACGCGTGCGCGTCCTTGTCCTGTGTCGCAATGTGCGCGCGAGCGCCTTGTGCGCGTACGCGTGCTTGGCCGAAATCAATTCTTTGGCTTTTTGTGCTTCTCTCCACTTGCATGCTTCCTTCCTTGCTTTCTTTGATCCATGCCTAGCCTATTTTCAATCCTGGAATTACTAGCAAACACATCAAGGCATCTTATGGAATCAAAGAGGAACTAGAATTCATCAAAATAGGGCTTAAAAAACATGTTTTTACACTTAGGCACAAATACGGGAGAGATAACAAAACCATGCTAATTTATAGGCTAAATGTGACAAAAGGTTATCAAAATACTCGAAACTCAATACAAGATAAACCCTCAAATTGGGGTTTGTCAATAATACACTATTTTATGGTTTATCTTGTGCTAATTTGAGTGGTTTTTATCAAGCCTTTGCACACTTATTCATACTATTTGCTTGGTTTTACATTTTCCCTTCCTAACTTTGTGCTATCATTGAGAACATGCTTCTTTGGCCTTAAATTTGCTATGTTTAAATCCCCTCTTATTACCATTCAATGCCGTGATATGTGTGTTAAGTGTTTTCAGAGATTACAGGGCAGGAATGGCTTAGAGATCAGGAAGGAAACATGCAAAAGTGGAAGGAACGCGCGAAAATGAAGTTTTGAAGGAAATGGCAACGACGTGCACGCATGGATGACGCGAACACGTGACTCGCGCATAATTCAAGCGACGCGCAGGCGTGGACGACGCGAATGCATGCCTAGCACAAAGCACAAGCGACGCGTACGCGTGACTGACGCGTACGCGTGACAAGGAAAACTTCCAAATGATACACACGCGCGACCCACGCGCACGCGTGATGGACGCCACGTGCAAAAAATTGCAGAAAATGTCCCCAGCGATTTCTGGACTCCTTTTCGGCACAAATCCAAGCCCAAAAAACACAGATTAGAGGCTATAAAGTGGGGTAATGCATCCATTCAAGGGACAACATGAAAACAACATTCATTATTCACAATTTTAGGTTTTAGATGTAGTTTTCTAGAGAGAGAGAGGTTCTCTCCTCTCTCTTAGGATTTAGGATTTAGGATTTCACTTCTTCTTCATTCCATGTTCAATGTTCCTTTACTTTAATTTCTCTTCTACTTTTATTTATTCTGTTATTTTAGTTTGTTAATATTGGTTTATGAACTCCATGTTAGGATTGATTTTCTTATTTAATACACATTGAGGTATTTCAAATTTAAGATTGCTTTCTTCAATTTCATATGTTATTGATGCTTCCAATTTAATTTAGATTTCCCCCTTTGCTTTGGTTGAGTAATTGGTGACACTTGAGTTATCAAACTCAGTTGTTGATTGAAAATTGGAATTTGCTGATTGATTTGGATCCCTCTAAAGCTAGTCTTTCCATAGGAGTTGACTAGGACTTGAGGAATCAAATTGATTAGTCCACTTGACTTTTCTTTATTTAGTAAGGGTTAACTAAGTGGGAGCAATAAATAATTCTCATCACACTTGATAAGGATAACTAGGATGGGATTTCCAATTCATATACCTTGCAATGGCTTTCATGATAATTAATTTACTTTATTGTTAATTTATTTCCTTGTTCCCTATTTCAAAAACTTAAAAAGATACTTTTCCATAACCAATAATAAATCATACTTCCCTGCAATTCGTTGAGAGACGACCCGAGGTTTCAATACTTCGGTTATAAATTTTATTGGGTTTGCTTTAGTGACAAACAAGTTTTTTGTACGAAAGGATTTTTGTTGGTTTAGAAGCTATACGTACAACGTGAACTTATTCGTGAAAATTCTAGACCACGCAAGAATCCGTTCGTCAAAATGGCGCCGTTGCCGGGGAATTACAAACGTGTGCCTTATTATTGATTATTGTAAATATTTGCTTTTTCATTTCTTTGTTAGTGTTTCTAGTTTTAGGAGTCTATTTTCATTAATTTTTATTATTTTTTATTATCTTTAGCTACTATGAATTCTCACCCCTCTGGTTTCAAGTCTGGTTCCAATGTTGTTGTAAGGAATGGAAGCTATAATGAGAACAGGCATCAAGGTTAGAGGAATCAAAGATGGGAGGAGCCACAAGGATTTGATCAACCCTCTTGACAACAACCCCCTCCAATGCGCTATAACCAACAACCATTCTGTGATGCATACCAAGACAATAGTTATGGTGGACCCTTTCGTGACAACCCACCTCCACCAAATTACTATGGTCAAGAGCCATTCCAGGGAGCGTACCAAGATGATGAATATGGTGGACCCCTTTGTAGTTACCAACAAGCCCCACCATATGCTTATGAACCACCTCCCTAACATACCTTTGAATCACCATACTCACAAGTTCCTTTACACCAAACACCCCCATATGACCCTAACCCTTATCCACCACACCAACCACCATATGAACCATATATAGAACCACCCCAATTCCAACCCAGTTACTCCCAAGAACCACCACCTCCATATGCACCATATCCATATCCATCAATCCAAGAGCCTTATGGTCCTACTTATGACATCCAAGTGAAACAAGAATCAAAGGATCGCCTCAAAGAAATAACGGATCAATTTCATGCAACTCTTCATCAACTGGGGCAAGCGATAAATCCGTTAGCTTCCCAACGTTTGGACACTCAAGGAACTCCCATGGCTTCATGATGAGCGGATAATTTATACGCTTTTTGGCATTGTTTTTAGTATGTTTTTAGTATCTTTTAGTTAGTTTTTGTTATATTTTTATTAGTTTTTATTTAAAATTCACTTTTCTAGACTTTAATATGAGCTTGTGTGTTTTTCTGTGATTTCAGGTATTTTCTGGCTGAAATTGAAGCTTCTGAGCAAAAATCTGATCCAGAGACTGAAAAGGACTGCAGATGCTGTTGGATTCTGACCTCCCTGCACTCGAAGTGGATTTTCTGGAGCTACAGAAGCCCAATTGGCACGCTCTCAACGGCATTGGAAAGTAGACATCCTGGGCTTTCCAGCAATATATGATAGTCTATACTTTGCCCAAGATTTGATGGCCCAAACCGGCGTAGCAAATCAGCATCAGAAATTCCAGCGTTAAACGCCGGAACTGGCATAAAACTTGGAGTTAAACGCCCAAACTGGCATGAAAGCTGGCGTTTAACTCCAGAAAAGGTCTCTACACGAAATTTCTTCATTGCTCAGCCCAAGCACACACCAAGTGGGCCCGGAAGTGGATTTTTCTGTCATTTACTCATTTCTGTAAACCTTAGGATACTAGTCTACTATTTATAGGATCTTTTGACATTGTAATCAGAACCAGATAACTTCATGACATTTTTTACACGTTTCTTGTATACCTTCCACGGCATGAGTCTCTAAACCCCATGGTTGGGGGTGAGGAGCTCTGCTGTGTCTTGATGGATTAATGCAATTACTACTGTTTCTTATTCAATCATGCTTGTTTCCATTCTAAGATATCAGTTGCTCTTAACCCGGATGAATGTGATGATCCGTGACACTCATCATCATTCTCAACTATGAACATGTGCCTGACAACCACCTCTGTTCTACCTTAGATTAAGTAGATATCTCTTGGATTCTTTAATCGGAATTTTCGTGGTATAAGCTAGACTGATGGCGGCATTCAAGAGAGTCTGGAAGGTCTAAACCTTGTCTGTGGTATTCTGAGTAGGACTCAATGATTGAATGACTGTGACGTGCTTCAAACTCCTGAAGACGGGGCGTTAGTGACAGACGCAAAAGAATCACTGGATTCTATTCCGGCCTGATTGAGAACCGACAGATGGATAGCCGATGCTGTGACAGAGCATCAGGGACGTATTTCCAATGAGAGGATGGGAGGTAGCCACTGACAACGGTGAAACCCTACATACAGCTTGCCATGGAAGGAGCCTTGCGTGTTTGATGAAGATGACAGTAGGAAAGCAGAGATTCGGAAGATGGAGCATCTCCAAAGCCTCAGCCTATTCTCCATTACTGCAAAACAAGTACCTTTTTCATGTTCTTTTGCTTTTTACAATCAATCCTGATAATTTCTGATATCCTGACTAAGACTTACAAGGTAACCATAGCTTGCTTCAAGCCGACAATCTCCGTGGGATCGACCCTTGCTCACGCAAGGTATTACTTGGACGACCCAGTGCACTTGCTGGTTAGTTGTGCGGGATTGCAAAAGTGTTATTGCAATTTTATGCACCAAGTTTTTGGCACCGTTGCCGGGGATTGTTCGAGTTTGGACAACTGACGGCTTATCTTGTTGCTTAGATTAGGACTGTTTTATTTTTGTTGGTTTAGAGTCTTTTAGTTGAGTCTAGTCTCATATTTTAAGTTTGGTGTCCATTGCATGCCTTTGTTTTTCTTCTGGTTTTTCGAAATTGCATGTTCTTAGTTCCTTTTTGATTCATAAAAATTCTAAGTTTGGTGTCCTCTTTGTGTTTTTCCTTTAAAATTTTCGAAAATTAGTGTTTGATTTTCTAAAAATTTTAAGTTTGGTGTCTTTTTTGTTGTTTTTCTCTTTCCTTTTTTTTTTAAAAATCAAATCTTTTCATAAAAACTTTTCAATCGTATCTTTTAATTGCTGTTTTCAAAATCTTTTTAATTAACTAATTGATTCAGTTCTCAATTTGCTTTGATCTTATTTTTCTTTTTGATTTTCGAATTTTTTTGTTTTATTTTCCTTTTGTTTTATTTTATTTTTTTTTTCGGTTATTTAAAAAAAAAAAACAAAATTTATCTCTTTGCAATCATTATCATTTCCCTTTTGTCCATTATGGACTCAAGTGGAATTAATCAGTCCAAGAGGACTCTGGGGTCATATGCTAACCCCATTACAGCTGCATATGGGAGTAGCATCTGTATACCTCCCATCAAAGCAAGCAGCTTTGAGCTAAACCCTCAACTCATTATCATAGTGCAGCAAAATTGCCAGTATTCCGGTCTTCCACAGGAAGAACCTACTGAGTTTCTGGCACAGTTCTTACAAATTGCTGACACAGTACATGATAAAGAGGTAGATTAGGATGTCTACAGACTATTACTGTTTCCATTTGCTGTAAAAGATCAAGCTAAAAGGTGGTTGAATAACCAACCTACAGCAAGCATAAAGACATGGAAACAGTTATCAGACAAATTCCTGAATCATTTCTACCCTCCAAAGAGGATGACACAGCTAAGGCTGGACATCCAAGGCTTTAAACAAGAGGATAATGAATCCCTTTATAATGCCTGGGAGAGGTATAGAGGTATGCTTAGAAAATGCCCCTCTGAAATGTTTTCAGAGTGGGTACAATTAGACATCTTCTACTATGGGCTCACAGAAAAAGCTCAGATGTCTTTAGACCACTCAGCTGGTGGATCTATACACATGAGGAAGACAATTGAAGAAGCTCAAGAGCTTATAGACACTGTTGCTAGAAACCAATACTTATATTCTAGCAATGAGTTCGTTCCAAAAGAGGAGGTCATGGCATTAGTCACTGATCCTAATCCTCAAGAACAGATGAATGAGCTTAATCAACAATTGCTCCTGATGACAGAACAGTTAGCAGAATTTAAAGAAATGCTCCATGATACTAAAGTTGCTAACAAGAACATAGAACTGCAGTTGAATCAAGCAAAACAGCAAATATCTAAACAGATAACAGAAGGATGTCAAGCAGTTCAACTAAGGAGTGGGAAAACACTGAACACCACTGCTCAAAGGAGCAAGAAACCAAACAAAGAACAATTGACAGAGGATAACCAAACCACTGTTCAAAATCTCTCTGAGGACAATAAGAGCCCAGAGAGGAATATTATTGGCGTTCAAACGCCAGAAAGGGAAGGAAAGTTGGCGTTAAACGCCCATTCCTTGCCCAGTTCTGGCGTTCAAACGCCAGAAAAGGGGGAGAAGTTGGCGTTTAACGCCCAATCTTCACCCATTCCTGGCGTTCAAACGCCCAAGGAGGATCAGGCACCTGAGAGTGCTGATAATTATCCCTCTAACAAGGCGTCTTCAACCACTTCTGTAAGGAATAAACCTGCAGCATCTAAGGTTGAGGAATATCAAGCCAAGATGCCTTATCCTCAGAAACTCCGCAAAGCGGAACAGGATAAGCAATTTGCCCGCTTTGCAGACTATCTAAGGACTCTTGAAATAAAGATTCCGTTTGCAGAGGCACTTGAGCAAATACCTTCTTATGCTAAGTTCATGAAAGAGATCTTAAGTCATAAGAAGGATTGGAGAGAAACTGAAAAAGTGTTTCTCACTGAAGAATGCAGTGCAGTCATACTAAAAAGCTTACCAGAAAAGCTTCAAGATCCTGGAAGCTTTATAATACCATGCACATTAGAAGGCGCTTGCACCAAGACAGCCCTATGTGATCTTGGAGCAAGCATCAATCTAATACCTGCATCCACTATCAGAAAGCTTGGGTTGGCTGGAGAAGTCAAACCAACCAGGATATGCCTCCAACTTGCTGATGGCTCCATTAAACACCCATCAGGCATAATAGAGGACATGATTGTCAAGGTTGGGCCATTTGCCTTTCCCACTGACTTTGTGGTGCTGGAAATGGAGGAGCACAAAAGTGCAACTCTCATTCTAGGAAGACCATTCCTAGCAACTGGACGAACTCTCATTGATGTACAAAAAGGGGAGGTAACCCTGAGAGTCAATGAGGATGAGTTCAAGTTGAATGCTGTGAAAGCAATGCAGCATCCAGACACACCAGATGACTGCATAGGCGCTGACATTATTGACTCTCTGTTAGAAGAGATCAATATGACTGAAAGCCTAGAATCAGAGCTTGAGGACATCTTCAAAGATGCTCAACCTGATCAAGAAGAACTAGAGGAAGTAAAGGAATTTTCGAAAATTCCTCAGGAGGAGGACAAACCTCCCAAACCTGAACTCAAACCTCTACCACCATCTCTGAAATATGCATTTCTAGGAGAGGGTGACACTCTTTCAGTGATTATAAGCTCTGCTTTAGACCCACAGGAAGAGGAAGCACTGATTCAAGTGCTAAGGATGCACAAGACAGCTCTTGGGTGGTCCATAAGTGATCTTAAGCGCATTAGCCCAGCTAGATGCATGCACAAGATCCTATTGGAGGATAATGCCAAACCAGTGGTCCAACCACAGAGGCGGCTAAATCCGGCCATGAAGGAGGTGGTGCAGAAAGAGGTCACTAAATTACTAGAGGCTGGGATTATTTATCCTATTTCTGATAGCCCCTGGGTGAGCCCTGTCCAAGTTGTCCCCAAAAAGGGAGGCATGACAGTGGTTCATAATGAAAAAAATGAACTGGTTCCCACAAGAACAGTCACAGGGTGGCGCATGTGTATTGACTACAGAAGGCTCAATACAGCCACCAGAAAGGATCATTTTCCTTTACCATTCATAGACCAAATGCTAGAAAGACTAGCTGGTCATGACTATTACTGCTTTTTGGATGGCTATTCAGGCTACAACCAAATTGCAGTAGATCCCCAGGACCAAGAGAAAACAGCATTTACCTGCCCTTCTGGCATGTTTGCCTATAGGAGAATGCCTTTTGGTCTGTGCAATGCACCTGCAACCTTTCAGAGGTGCATGCTCTCTATCTTCTCAGACATGGTAGAGAAATTTCTAGAAGTCTTCATGGATGACTTTTCAGTATATGGAGACTCATTCAGCTCCTGTCTTAACCACCTATCACTTGTCCTGAAAAGATGCCAAGAGACTAACCTGGTTTTAAACTGGGAGAAATGTCACTTTATGGTGACTGAAGGAATTGTCCTTGGGCACAAAATTTCAAGCAAGGGAATAGAGGTGGATAAGGCAAAGGTAGAGGTAATTGAAAAATTACCACCACCTGCCAATGTTAAGGCAATCAGAAGCTTTCTTGGGCATGCAGGATTCTACAGAAGGTTTATAAAGGATTTTTCAAAAATTGCCAAACCTCTAAGTAATCTGCTAGCTGCTGACACTCCATTTATCTTTGATAATGAGTGTCTACAGGCATTTGAGACCCTGAAAGCTAAGCTGGTCACAGCACTAGTTATCTCTGCACCAGATTGGACATTGCCATTTGAATTAATGTGTGATGCCAATGATCATGCCATTGGTGCAGTGTTGGGACAGAGGCATAACAAGCTTTTGCACGTCATTTATTATGCCAGCCGTGTTCTAAATGACGCACAAAAAAACTACACAACCACAGAGAAAGAGTTACTTGCAGTGGTTTATGCCATTGACAAGTTTAGATCCTACCTAGTGGGATCAAAGGTGATTGTGTACACTGACCATGCTGCTCTTAAATACTTACTCACAAAGCAGGATTCAAAACCCAGGCTTATCAGATGGGTGTTGCTTCTGCAAGAGTTTGATATAGAAATAAGAGACAGAAAAGGGACAGAGAACCAAGTGGCTGATCATCTGTCCCGAATAGAACCAGTAGCTGGGGCGTCCCTCCCTTCTACTGAGATCTCTGAGACTTTCCCAGATGAGCAACTCTTTGCCATTCAGGAAGCTCCATGGTTTGCAGATATGGCAAACTATAAAGCTGTAAGGTTCATACCCAAGGAGTACAGCAGAGTGCAAAGAAAGAAATTAATTTCAGATGCCAAGTACTACCTCTGGGATGAACCATATCTCTTTAAGAGATGTGCTGACAGAGTGATCCGCAGATGTGTACCCAGAGAAGAAGCACAAAGGATCCTATGGCACTGCCATGGATCACATTATGGAGGACATTTTGGAAGTGAGCGAACAGCCACTAAAGTCTTCCAATGTGGCTTCTACTGGCCTACTCTCTATAAAGATTCCCGAGAGTTTGTGCGTAACTGTGACAGTTGCCAAAGAGCTGGTAACCTGCCTCACGGATATGCCATGCCTCAACAAGGGATATTAGAGATAGAATTGTTTGATGTATGGGGAATTGACTTCATGGGGCCATTCCCACCATCATACTCAAACACTTACATTCTGGTGGCAGTAGACTATGTATCTAAGTGGGTAGAAGCAATTGCTACACCCACTAATGATACCAAGACCGTGCTAAAGTTCCTCTAGAAAAACATCTTCAGCAGATTCGGTGTTCCCAGAATACTAATCAGTGATGGGGGCTCTCATTTCTGCAACAAACAGCTATACTCTGCTATGGTTAGATATGGAATCAGCCATAAAGTGGCAACTCCGTATCATCCACAGACAAATGGGCAAGCAGAAGTCTCTAACAGAGAGCTAAAAAGAATCCTAGAACGGACTGTGATGGCCCGAAGAAAGGATTGGGCAAAGAGCTTGGATGATGCTCTGTGGGCATACAGAACAGCATTCAAGACTCCTATAGGAACCTCTCCATACCAACTGGTGTATGGGAAGGCCTGTCATTTGCCTGTGGAACTGGAACATAAAGCCTATTGGGCAACCAGATTCCTAAACATGGATGCTCAGTTAGCTGGTGAGAAAAGACTACTCCAGCTAAATGAGCTAGAGGAGTTCAGACTCAATGCCTTTGAAAATGCAAAAATTTATAAGGAAAAGGCAAAGAAGTGGCATGACAAGAGATTGTCAACCAGAGTCTTTGAGCCAGGACAAAAAGTTCTGCTCTTCAACTCCAGGCTCAAATTGTTTCCAGGAAAACTCAAATCCCGGTGGAGGGGTCCGTATGTGATTACAGGAGTGTCACCATATGGATATGTTGAGCTTCAGGATATTGATTCAGACAGAAAGTTCATTGTTAATGGACAGAGAATCAAGCATTATCTTGAAGGCAATTTTGAGCAGGAATGCTCAAGATTGAGACTTGAGTGATTCTTAGCAGAAGTCCAGCTAAAGACAGTAAAGAAGCGCTTGCTGGGAGGCAACCCAGTCATTAGGAGGGTATATGATTAGTTCTTACAAAGGCAAGTATCAAAAATGAAGGAATTCATAGAGTTACAGAAGGATTCAGCTCAAAAAGCAGAGAAAATGAGCTTACTGGCGAAAAAACGCCAGTAAGGGGCATTTTGGGCGTTAAACGCCAGAATGGGTACCATTCTGGGCGTTTAACGCCAGGAATGGTGCCATTTTGGGCGTTAAACGCCAGAATGGGCACCATTCTGGGCGTTTAACGCCAGGTGTGCAGCGTCCTGGGCGTTCTGAAAAATGCCCAGTGACAAAGGATTTCTGGCGTTTAACGCCAGCCAGGGCACTTGGCTGGGCGTTAAACGCCCAAAAGGGGTAGCAAATGGGCGTTAAACGCCAGAATGGGTGCCATTCTGGGCGTTTAACGCCAGCTTAGTGGGGGGACCACAATTTTGTTTTCAATTCAATTTTTTTCAAACTTTCCTTTTCTCACCCATACTTTTCTACAAAATCACACTTCAATCATTCATCATTCACTTTCAAATCTTCAAAAATCAAAACCACTCTTCAAATTTATTTCAAATCAATTACAAACATTGTTCAAAAATTTCACCCTTTTCTCAATTTTTTTTCCATATCTTCTCAAATCTCCTTTTAAATTTCTCTCTTCTTTTTCGAAAACTCCCCTCCCCACCTTATAAATAAACGTTTGGCTCCCTCATTCCATCACACCATTCGAATTTCCTCTTCCTCCCCCTCTCTTCTCTCTTTTCTTTTGCTTGAGGACAAGCAAACCTCTAAGTTTGGTGTGCTTTTCCGTGATCACTAAGCCAAGATTCATCAAGATCATGGCTCCCAAGGGAAAACAAACCAATTTAAGAGGAAAGAAAGAGACTAATCCAAAGAATCTTTGGAATCAAGAGAAGTTCTTAACCAAAGAACATGAAGACCATTATCACAAAATAATGGGTCTGAGGTCAGTGATCCCGGAAGTGAAATTTGATCTGAAAGAAGATGAATATCCGGGGATCCAAGAGTAAATTCGAAACAGAGGTTGGGAAGTTCTAACCAATCCTGAGACAAAGGTTGGAAGGAACATGGTTCAGGAATTCTACTCAAATCTGTGGCTGACAGATAAGCAGAGAATGACTGGAATCGCTTACCATACTTATAGAACCATGGTCAGAGGGAAAGTTATGTACTTCCATCTGGACAAAATAAGAGAAATCTTCAAATTGCCTCAACTGCAAGATGATCCTGACTCCTTTAATAGGAGGATGGTGAGAGTAGATAAAGGGTTGGATCAAGTTCTAGAGGACATATGCCTCCCTGGAACTAAGTGGATAACCAATTCAAAGGGTGTCCCAAACCAACTCAAGAGGGGAGACCTCAAACCAATTGCAAGAGGTTGGCTAGACTTCATTGGGCGTTCCATATTGCCCACTAGCAACCGTTCTGAGGTTACCATCAAGAGAGCAGTGATGATTCATTGCATTATGCTTGGAAAAGAAGTGGAGGTTCATCATGTGATTGCTTGTGAGATCTACACAATTGCAAATAAAAATTCCACTGAAGCCAAATTGGCTTACCCAAGCTTGATCTCCTTGCTCTGTAAAGAGGCTGGGGTGAAGATGGGAGTAGATGAATTCATACCCATTGAACATCCAATCACCAAGAAGTCAATGGAAGGACAAGTGCAAGACAACTCTATCAAAAGGAGGGCGCATGAGTTCCTCCCTGAATTCCCTGAAATTGGCTATTGGGCCAACCTAGAAGCATCTATTAACAAGTTGCAAGAGACTATGGAGCAACTGAAGGAAGAACAGCAGAATCAAAACTGCATGCTCTGCAAATTGCTGAAGGAACAAGAGAAGCAGGGGCGTGAAATTCAAGAGATGAAACGCCAAAAGCTCTCCTCCCAAGCTGAGGGAGCATCCACTTCTCAAAATCAAGGTTGTTGAGTCCTAACTCTGTGAAAACCTCTATCATTAGGAGCCTATTTTATTTTTTCGTTTTTCTTATTTTATTTTTGTTTTTCTATTTCTAGTTTCATCTTATATTTATTTTCTGAGTCTTGTTCTTAATTCATAATTAATAAAATTAAAGTTTATGCCTTAAAGTTATGAATGTCCTATGAATCCATCACCTCTCTTAAATGAAAAATGCTTTAATCACAAAAGAACAAGAAGTACAGGATTTCGAAATTTATCTCTGAAACTAGTTGAATTAGTTTGATGTGGTGACAATACTTTTTGTTTTCTGAATGAATGCTTGAACAGTGCATATGTCTTTTGAATTTGTTGTTTTTAAGAATGTTAAAAATTGTTGGCTCTTGAAAGAATAAGGAGAAAGAGAACTGTTATTGAGGATCTGAAAAAAATCATCAAATTGATTCTTGAAGCAAGAAAAAGCAGTGAAAAAAAAAATTTTCGAAAAAAAAAATTTTCGAAAAAAAAAAACAGAGAAAAGAGAAGAAAGAAAAAGAAAAAGAAAAAGAGAGAAATAAAGTTGTGAACCAAGGCAAAAAGAGTGTGCTTAAGAACCCTGGACACCTCTAATTGGGGACTTTAGCAAAGCTGAGTCACAATCTAAAAAGGTTCACCCAATTATGTGTCTGTGGCATGTATGTATCCGGTGGTAATACTGGAAGACAGAGTGCTTTGGGCCACAGCCAAGACTCATACACTAGCTATGTTCAAGAATCATTATACTTAACTAGGAGAATCAATAACACTATCTGAGTTCTGAGTTCTCATAGATGCCAATCATTCTGAACTTCAAAGGATAGAGTGAGATGCCAAAACTGTTCGGAGGCAAAAAGCTACTAGTCCCGCTCATCTAATTGGAGCTATGTTTCCTTGATATTTTGGAGTTTATAGTATATTCTCTTCTTTTTATCCTATTTTGATTTTTAGTTGCTTGGGGACAAGCAACAATTTAAGTTTGGTGTTGTGATGAGCGGATAATTTATACGCTTTTTGGCATTGTTTTTAGTATGTTTTTAGTATCTTTTAGTTAGTTTTGTTATATTTTTATTAGTTTTTATTTAAAATTCACTTTTCTGGATTTTACTATGAGCTTGTGTGTTTTTCTGTGATTTCAGGTATTTTCTGGCTGAAATTGAAGGTTCTGAGCAAAAATCTGATCCAGAGACTGAAAAGGACTGCAGATGCTGTTGGATTCTGACCTCCCTGCACTCGAAGTGGATTTTATGGAGCTACAGAAGCCCAATTGGCACGCTCTCAACGGCATTGGAAAGTAGACATCCTGGGCTTTCCAGAAATATATGATAGTCCATACTTTGCCCAAGATTTGATGGCCCAAACCGGCGTAGAAAATCAGCATCAGAAATTCCAGCGTTAAACGCCGGAACTGGCATAAAACTTGGAGTTAAACGCCCAAACTGGCATGAAAGCTGGCGTTTAACTCCAGAAAAGGTCTCTACACGAAATTTCTTCATTGCTCAGCCCAAGCACACACCAAGTGGGCCCGGAAGTGGATTTTTCTGTCATTTACTCATTTCTGTAAACCTTAGGATACTAGTCTACTATTTATAGGATCTTTTGACATTGTAATCAGAACCAGATAACCTCATGACATTTTTTACACGTTTCTTGTATACCTTCCACGGCATGTGTCTCTAAACCCCATGGTTGGGGGTGAGGAGCTCTGCTGTGTCTTGATGGATTAATGCAATTACTACTGTTTCTTATTCAATCATGCTTGTTTCCATTCTAAGATATCACTTGCTCTTAACCCGGATGAATGTGATGATCCGTGACACTCATCATCATTCTCAACTATGAACATGTGCCTGACAACCACCTCTGTTCTACCTTAGATTAAGTAGATATCTCTTGGATTCTTTAATCGGAATTTTCGTGGTATAAGCTAGACTGATGGCGGCATTCAAGAGAGTCTGGAAGGTCTAAACCTTGTCTGTGGTATTCTGAGTAGGACTCAATGATTGAATGACTGTGACGTGCTTCAAACTCCTGAAGGCGGGGCGTTAGTGACAGACGCAAAAGAATCACTGGATTCTATTCCGGCCTGATTGAGAACCGACAGATGGATAGCCGATGCTGTGACAGAGCATCAGGGACGTATTTCCAATGAGAGGATGGGAGGTAGCCACTGACAACGGTGAAACCCTACATACAGCTTGCCATGGAAGGAGCCTTGCGTGTTTGATGAAGATGACAGTAGGAAAGCAGAGATTCGGAAGATGGAGCATCTCCAAAGCCTCAGCCTATTCTCCATTACTGCAAAACAAGTACCTTTTTCATGTTCTTTTGCTTTTTACAATCAATCCTGATAATTTCTGATATCCTGACTAAGACTTACAAGGTAACCATAGCTTGCTTCAAGCCGACAATCTCCGTGGGATCGACCCTTGCTCACGCAAGGTATTACTTGGACGACCCAGTGCACTTGCTGGTTAGTTGTGCGGGATTGCAAAAGTGTTATTGCAATTTCGTGCACCACTTCATGTGGAGAATCTACTGAAGAACGCAGCATGAAGGAGAAGCTAGAAACTCCGGTGGACAGTGAGCAGTATGACTTTGTATTGGAATAATTGGAGGAAGCCGTAATCATTGAAGAGGAAAAAGTGGTCGAAGACTTAGGAGATGCAGAACGTCCATGGGAAAGCCCAGTCATAGAGCCCCCTTCTAAGGAGTTTGAATTTGATGTTGAGGAGGGTGTACAACCTCCAAGGCATATCATGGTTGAAGACTTTGAAGGGGATGATCAAGAGATGGATTCAATCATTGATAAATTCTTATCTACATTTGAATCCTCTCCCATTGGACTTGACATGGAGATTAAAGAAGAAGAAGCACAACCTCCTATGCCCTTGGTGAACAATGAAGAAGAGATCGAATTGGAAGAAAGCTACCAAGAGGAAGAGGTTGAAATTGAAAAAGCTTGCAAAGAGGTGGAAGTTATCAAGGAAGAGCACAAGGGAATAGAGCTTGAAATCACCTTGCCAAAGTTGTTGGAGACCTCTCCTACAAAGCCATCACCATCCATTCCTTCATAAAAGTGGGTAAATCTTTCATCTCTAAGCTTAATTAGCCTACTTGAATATGCTTTGCTTGAGACAGATGGGCAGCTTAGAGCTCTTTGTGGCTATAAGAGTAAGAGGGAGATGGTTAGTGGTTGGCAACACAATCCTAGGTTCATTGTGGTAGGAAGCTCACGGTTAAATTATCATGGTTGGAAGAATACTAAATTGTATGGGTCTAGGAAGCTGTTTGGATGCCTCAGTGAGAATTCGGATTGCTTACCACCCGGTTGAAACAAAGATGGTCAACAAGAAGACGGGTGCAAAAGCAAGGTTGGGGACCCCGGAATTCATTCTAGCAGTCAACACTCTTGGGGCCTTGTCACTTGCTTTAACTTGCTTGAAGGCTTTATGCAACTAGTGTGGGATCCCAAAGGATATTGGAATTCCAAACATTGGTGGGGATTCCTGGATGAGTTCAAGCACAAGCCTCCATGACAAGGAGCTCACCAAATGTCCAACTAAAGGACTATAACTAAAAGTGCTAGGTGGGAGACAATCCACCATGGTATGATCGTTCTTTTTCAATCTTAATTTTATTTTGTTTTGTTTTATTCTTAGTTCTATTTTATTCTATTTTTCTTAGTGTTCATTCATAATGTCAGCATCAGCATCTGCATTTTGCGTTCTGCATACTGCAAAAAAAAAGGCAGAAAGTTACATGGGAGTGGTGCACAAAATTGCAATCACACTTTTCCAATCCCGCACAACTAACCAGCAAGTGCACTGGGTCGTCCAAGTAATACCTTACGTGAGTAAGGGTCGATCCCACGGAGATTGTCGGCTTGAAGCAAGCTATGGTTATCTTGTAACTCTTAGTCAGGATATCAATAATTATCAGGGTTGATTGTAAAAAGCAAAAGAACATGAAATAAGTACTTGTTCTGCAGTAATGGGGAACAGGTTGAGGTTTTGGAGATGCTCTATCTTCTGAACCTCTGCTTTCCTACTGTCTTCTTCTTCAAGCACGCTAGGCTCCTTCCATGGCAAGCTGTATGTAGGGTTTCACCGTTGTCAATGGCTACCTCCCATCCTCTCAGTGAAAATGTTCAACGCGCTCTGTCACAGCATGGCTAATCATCTGTCGGTTCTCAATCGGGTTGGAATAGAATCCAATGATTCTTTTGCGTCTGTCACTAACGCCCAGCCTTCAGGAGTTTGAAGCTCGTCATAGTCATTCAATCCTTGAATCCTACTCAGAATACCACAGACAAGGTTTAGACCTTCCGGATTCTCTTGAATGCCGCCATCAATTCTAGCTTATACCACGAAGATTCTGATTAAGGAATCCAAGAGATATCTACTCAATCTAAGGTAGAACGGAGGTGGTTGTCAGGCACACGTTCATAGTTGAGAATGATGATGAGTGTCACGGATCATCACATTCATCAGGTTTAGGAACAAGTGATATCTTAGAATGGAAGCAAGCATGATTGAATGAAAAACAGTAGTAATTGCATTAATCCATCAAGATACAGCAGAGCTCCTCACCACCAATCATGGGGTTTAGAGACTCATGCCGTAGAAGATACAATAAGAAACGTGTAAAGTGTCATGAGGTACAGATACAATGTCAAAAGATCCTATTAATAGTGAACTAGTAACCTAGGGTATACAGAAATGAGTAAATGACGTAAAAATCCACTTTCGGGGTCCACTTGGTGTGTGCTTGGGCTGAGCATTGAAGCTTTTATGTGTAGAGACTTTTTCTGGAGTTAAACGCCAGCTTTTATGCCAGTTTGGGCATTTAACTCCAATTCTTATGCCAGTTCCGGCGTTAAACGCCAGGAATTCTGATGCTGATTTGCAACGCCGGTTTGGGCCATCAAATCTCGGGCAAAGTATGGACTATTATACATTGCTGAAAAGCCCAGGATGTCTACTTTCCAACGCTGTTAAGAGCGCGCCAATTGGGCTTCTGTAGCTCCAGAAATCCACTTCGAGTGCAGGGAGGTCAGAATCCAACAGCATCTGCAGTCCTTTTCAGCCTCTGAATCAGATTTTTGCTCAGGACCCTCAATTTCAGCCAGAAAATACCTGAAATCACAGAAAAACACACAAACTCATAGTAAAGTCCAGAAAAGTGAATTTTAACTAAAAACTAATAAAAATATAATAAAAACTAACTAAAATATACTAGAAACATACTAAAAATAATGCCAAAAAGCGTATAAATTATCTGCTCATCACAACACCAAACTTAAATTGTTGCTTTTCCCCAAGCAACTGAAAATCAAAATAGAATAAAAAGAAGAGAATATACTATAGACTCCAAAATATCAAAGAAACTTAGCTTCAATTAGATGAGCGGGACTAGTAGCTTTTTGCTTCTGAACAGTTTTGGCATCTCACTTTATCCTTTGAAGTTTAGAATGATTAGCATCTATAGGAACTCAGAACTCAGATAGTGTTATTGATTCTCCTAGTTAAGTATGATGATTCTTGAACATAGCTACTTTATGAGTCTCAGCTGTGGCCCAAAGCACTTTGTCTTCCAGTATTACCACCGGATACATTCATGCCACAGACACATATTTGGGTGAACCTTTTCAGATTGTGACTCAGCTTTGCTAAAGTCCCTGTTCATACCCTGACCGGGGTCCTCCAACTCGGCAAATTCGCAAGAGGTCCGACCTTATCCTAAAGCTCACACCTAAAGGTCGGACCTCGGACAAAGAGCAAGGAAGGCCCATCAAAAGGAACGCAGCCCAAACCTAAAGGCCGAAAAGGCCTGGAAAAGGCGGTTCCACAAAGATAAAGATAAAACTCCCAAAGATAAGATAAGATAAGAATATCTTATCCAGGGAAGATCACTGCCAACTACTATAAATACACTGGAGCACCCAGGTATGGCATTCATTCCAAATCTACACATATCTGCTTGGACCCATGCTAACTTAAGCATCGGAGTGTCATTGCAGGTACAACCACCAACCATTCTGCATACCAAGCTCGGGTCACCGAACCCCCACCACGGGCCTCTCCAGACGACCGAGCTGCACGTTTCAGGCAAACCCTCGGAACATTGGCGCCGTTGCCGGGGACCTGGAAGTCATCCCTCTACCATGGCGGACGACCCTCTCAACGATGAGCACGCTGCATCCGAACAAGAGGACGAAATTGACACCGGAGAACGACCGGACAGCCCTCTATCACCACGTACTCCAGGAGGAAACAAACAGAATCGCCCAAAAACATCACTCCCAAACAAGGATCCACAAAATTCCGAAAGAGCGAAGAGCTCGGAAATTCTAGAAGCAGTCCGAGCACAACAAGACCGACTAAAACAACTCGAAGAGGACATAAAGAAGCAGAAAGAAACTGAACAAGATCTGAGAAGAGAAACTCGAAAGCGCAGAGAATTAGAAGAAAAACTGCGGAAAATAGAGGCCAACCTGAAAGACCGAACAGAACGCGGCACCACCACCGAGGGCAACCACGATCCCTTCACGCAAGAGATCATGAAGGAGAAGGTACCGCGAAACTTCAAACCACCCGATATGGACCTCTACGACGGCACCACCGATCCAAGTCATCACCTCAGCAACTTCAGAAGCAGAATGTACCTAGTCGACGCCTCCGACGCGATTCGGTGCAAAGCCTTCCCCACCACTCTCACCAAGTCAGCCATGAAGTGGTTCGACAACCTGCCACCAAGATCAATCACCAGCTTCGAAGACCTAACCAAAAAATTCCTAACAAGATTCTCTATTCAAAAGGACAAGACAAACATGCCCCCAGTCTACTCGGGATCAAACAAGGTGACCAAGAAACTCTCCGAAAATACATGGAACGATTCAACAAAGCCTGCCTGGACATACAACACTTGCCCACTGAAGCAGCCATCATGGGACTAGCAAACGGCCTAAAAGAAGGACCGTTTAGCCAATCCCTATCCAAACGATACCCGACCTCCCTATACGAGGTGCAGGAGCGGGCGGAAAAATATATCAACATGGAGGAAACCTCCCAGCTAAGAGACTCTTCTAGGAAGGAATCAACCTACCCACTCCGAGATCGGGATCGGGAACAGAAAAAGAAAGAAGAACCCAATTCGGACAAACCACGGAAGTACCACAGCTACACCCCCCTCCGAGTCTCCTTGGTAGACGTCTACAGAGAAGTGTGCCACACCGAAAAGATCCCACCGCCCCGACCGCTAAAACACAAGAAAGCAGGGAGAGATCGGTCCGAATACTATGAATATCACAAGCTCTACGGTCATTCTACTAACGACTGCTACGACCTAAAAAATGTTATAGAAAAGCTAGCCAGAGAAGGAAAACTCGACAGATACATAGCAGAGAAAGGAGAAGAGACCAGGAAGAGAAGGCGGGGGGACAATGAAGATCGGGCCGAACAAACCCCACGAACACCTGAAAGACATGTTCACATGATAAATGGAGGTTTTGCAGGCGGAGGAACATCCAAATCCTCACGAAAAAGACACCTCAAAGAAGTCTATCACATCCGAGAAGACAGTCCCCTGCCCGAATTACCTACTATTTCATTCACCCGAGAAGATGCTCAAGGGATAATTCCCGGACACGACGATCCAATGGTAATCACCATTATCCTAGCAAACGCCAACTTACATCGAACCCTGATTGACCAGGGAAGCTCAGCAGATATCCTGTTCAAAACGGCCTTCGACAAACTCGGGCTTGAAGAAAAAGAACTAAAGGCCTACCCCACCGACCTATTTGGACTAGGGGATACTCCGATCCATCCCTTAGGATACATCTCGCTACACACTACCTTTGGAAGAGGCGAGCAATCTAAAACATTAAGCATCGACTACATTATAGTCGACATCACTTCAGCATACAATGCCCTCATTGGGTGACCAACCCTAAACAGACTGGCAGCTATAGTCTCGACCCCACACCTCTGTATGAAGTTCCCTACCGCAAAGGGAATCGCTACCCTAAAAGGCGACCAAAAACTAGCACGGCGATGCTACAACGAAAGCCTGAGCCTAAAAGGGAAAGAGGTCAACACGATAGAACTCGGACGAGTTCAATCCCGAGAAGATCTCCGGCCACAGCCAGAGGGAGAAACCGAAAAAGTCCAGATTGGGAACACACCTGAAAAAATAACAAGCATAGGAGTAAACCTCGACACAGGCCTAAAAGAGGAACTCATAACCCTCTTAAGGGAGAATTCCGACCTCTTCGCCTGGAAAGCCTCCGACATGCCGGGCATAAGTCCCGACCTGATGTGCCATAAGCTATCGGTTTACCCGGATCCCGGCCTGTCCAACAAAGACGCCGGAAGCTCGGACCCGAGCGCATGCAAGCAATAGAAGAACAAGTACAAGCACTGCTAGATGCAGGGTTCATTAGGGAAGTAAAATACCCCCTATGGCTCGCAAACGTGGTCCTGGTAAAAAAGCCCAACGGAAAATGGAGGATGTGCGTCGATTACACAGATCTCAACAAAGCCTGCCCCAAAGACCCATATCCACTACCAAACATCGACGCATTAGTAGACGCAGCCTCAGGCTATAGATATCTCTCCTTCATGGACGCATACTCGGGATACAATCAAATCCCAATGTACGGACCCGACCAAGAAAAGACCTCGTTCATAACCCCAAGGGCAAACTACTGCTACGTAGTAATGCCCTTCGGGCTAAAGAACGCAGGGGCAACCTACCAGAGGCTAATGAACAAAGTGTTCTCAGAGCACATCGGACTACAGCTGGAGGTGTACGTCGACGACATGCTGGTAAAGACACAAGAAGACAGAAACTTGCTGACCGACCTCGCCAGTGTTTTCGGCACCCTCAGAAAACACAACATGAGACTTAACCCGACAAAGTGCACCTTCACCGCAGAAGCCGGAAAGTTCTTAGGCTTCATGCTGACTCAAAGGGGCATCGAAGCAAACCCGGACAAATGCCAAGCGATACTCAATATGAAGAGCCCAACGTGTGTCAAAGAAGTACAACAACTAAATGGAAGGCTAGCCGCCCTATCAAGATTCTTGGCGGGATCAGCGATAAAGTCACTACCTCTCTACTCACTCCTAAAGAAAGGGAAACCCTTCCCATGGACCCCGGAGTGTGAAAAGGCCTTTCAAGACTTCAAGGAATTCCTCGGGCAGCCACCAATCCTAACCCGACCTCTAAAGGGAGAAGAACTCGTACTATACCTCTCGGTTGGAAATCGAGCAGTCGCTTCAGCGTTAATACGAGAAAATGACCAAGGACAACACCCCATATACTTTGTAAGCAAGGCACTACAAGGGGCCGAATTAAACTATCAGAAAATAGAAAAATTCGCCTACGCCCTAGTGTTCACAGCTCGGAGGCTCCGTCCCTACTTTCAAGCCCACACCATCAAAGTCCGGACAAACCAACCAATGAGACACATCCTCCAAAAAACAGATCTGGCAGGACGAATACTGCAATGGGTGGTGGAACTGTCCGAGTTCGACCTCCACTATGAAACCCGGACTGCCATAAAATCCCAGTATCTAGCCGACTTCTTCGCAGAATACACTGAGACCCCTGGAGCCCCACTCTCGTGGAACCTGTATGTCGACGGGTCCTCAAACAAAACAGGAAGCGGAGCCGGGGTTATACTCGAAAGCGACCAAGGAACGCGGATAGAACTATCCCTAAAATTCGAGTTCCAGACTTCGAACAACTAAGCCGAATACGAGGCCCTACTAGCAGGTCTAAAGCTAGCCGGAGAGGTCGGAGCCCAAAAAATCACGATCTTCAGCGACTCCCAGGTCGTCACATCACAAGTAAATGGAAGCTACCAGGCCAAAGACCCCACTATGAAAAAATACCTGGACCAAACACAGGCACAACTACGCCACTTTTCAGAGATACAGATTCAGCACATACCTCGGGAACAAAACGCCCGGGCAGACGCCCTCTCAAAGCTTGCCAGCACCAAGCCCGGAAGCAACAACAGAAGTCTCCTCCAGGAAACCTTACAATCTCCCTCCGTGCTAAGAGAGGAAGAAGCGCTAAATATATCCAACCAACAGCAAGGATGGATGACCCCCATACTCAACTACCTGAAGTCGGGAACTCTCCCCGCCGAAAGAAAGGAAGCTAGAAGACTCACGAAAGACGCCCAGAATTATACACTAATTCACGACATATTATACAGAAGAGGATTCTCAAACCCCCTCCTTAGGTGTGTCCTGACCTCAGAAACAAAGAGCGTCCTCGAAGAAGTCCACGGAGGCATGTGTGGGAACCACCTCGGAGCTCGAACATTATCCAAGAAAGTAGTCCGAGCCGGATTCTACTGGCCGACCTTGCAAAGAGACGCAACGAAATTTGTGAAAATATGCCCCCTGCCAAAAGCACGCCAATTTTCACAAAGCACCACCTGAAGACCTCATCAGCATCACCGCACCATGGCCCTTCGCAAAGTGGGGACTTGACCTACTCGGCCCGTTTCCCCAAGGACCGGGGCAAGTCAAATACCTTATAGTAGGGGTCGACTACTTCACAAAGTGGATCGAAGCTGAACCCTTAGCCACCATCACGGCTCAGAAAAGCCGCAAATTCCTATACAAAAACATCGTCACAAGGTTCGGAGTCCCCTACTCCATCACCACAGACAATGGAACACAGTTCACAGACACAAGTTTTCAGAACTTGGCGGCCGAGCTAAAAATCAAACAGCAATTCACCTCAGTCGAGCACCCACAAGCCAATGGACAAGCGGAGGCCGCAAATAAAGTCATCTTGGCCGGGTTAAAACGAAGACTCCAAGAAGCCAAAGGGGCATGGGCCGAGGAGCTCCCCCAGGTGCTATGGGCATATCGGACAACCCCACACTCTACAACGGGAGAATCACCATTCCGACTAGCTTACGGGATGGAGGCAATGATTCCTATTGAAATAGATGAAGGGTCACCCCGAGTCATCTTCTACAACGAAGAAGGTAACCCACAGGCACAAAGGGAAGAACTCGACCTCCTCCCCGAGGTCCGAGAAAAGCCCGGATCCGAGAGGAAGCCTTAAAACGGCGAACGGCCCTCAGATACAATCAGAAAGTAATAAAACGAAGCTTCTCAATTCACGACCTGATTCTGATCCGAAACGACATCGGAACACAAAAGTCGGGAGAAGGGAAGCTAGCTGCAAATTGGAAAGGACCTTACAAGGTAACAGAAGTCTTAGGAACAGGCTATTACAAAATATCTGACCTAGAAGGCAATGAGTTGCCCAGGGCCTGGCACGCCTGTAATCTAAAACGATACTACAGCTAGAAAAACCTAACCCGAGGTGTACTCTTTTTCCCTACAAGGGTTTTTTAATGAGACACCCGGACAAGAAAAGCACCCGACCTAGCCAAGGGTAAACACTCTGTAAATATTCTTTCTTTTTTAAATACTAATCGAATTTTTCTCTTTTCCTCCTCCTTCTTCTTCATGATGAAACAAATCCTGAAAAGTACCCCGCCAAGGCGCATTAATTTATGCTCGGCAAAACGCAAAAAATCATTGCCAAGAGACCACACAAGGTCGGCAAAGATAAAGCGACGAGGTTCAGATTAATGTGAGAAGTTATAAAGCAACTCTGAAAAGGCTCAAAAAGCCAAAAAAAAGAGGTTACAAAAATAACTTAAAAGGCCGACCAACAATAAGGCCGGACCCAACGAAGGGAAGTACTCAACCGCCCCCCTGAGGTCCGAGAAAAAGCCCGGATCCGAGAAAAAAGCCTTAAAACGGCGAAAACAAAGATTTCGAAAACGCTTACTAAAAAGTTGCTATACAAAAACAACTAAAAAGTACAAGCGAAGAAACGAAATCGAAGGGAAAGGATAAAGCAAAGTTTCAAAAAACGCTTACTAAAAAGTTGCTATACAAAAACAACTAAAAAGTACAAGCGAAGAAACAAAATCGAAGGGAAAGGATAAAACGAAGTTTCAAAAAACGCTAGCTAAAAAGTTGTTATACAAAAACAACTAAAAAGCATAAAGCGGAACTAAAAGTCAAAACGCGAACAAACACCACATAATAAGCTAAAAAGTTACTACAAGTAGCTAATAGCAAAAAGGTGTTCAAAGCATTAAACAGGTAGTAAAAAACCATCCAAAAAAGAGCCCACAGGCCGGGCAAAAAACCAAAGACAAAGGATTACAGGGAATCAAGATCCTTTCCGGACTCCACATCGGTAGAAGGCTGCGGAGGAAGAACCATAGAAATCGGGACAGCCTTGACAGCACCGTCATCTCGGTTTGAAACCTCCACACCAGATTCCTCCCCGGCCAAAGGTGAAGTCGGGTTCGCAACCGGAACTTTGGGGTCAGACACCGGAACCTCATCCTCGTTGGGAGCAGGAACAATCTTTCCTTCCACGACAACATTATCCGTACTGAATAAACTCAGATCCAGGTCAGGAGCAAGAACCCGGACCTGAGCCTTCAAATTTTCAAACATAGCATCCATACCCTTAGCCACATGTCCTTCTAGCTCGAAAAAATCATCCTGAGCGGATTGCAACCTCTCCTTTGTCTCCACAAGCTCAGCATATGTCCGAGTATAACTCGCCTTCGCCGCCTTCACCATCTCCTCGGATGAACTCGCCGCCGCCACAGCCGCAGTAGCTTTAGCTTTCTCCTTCTCCAAAGACGCCTCCAGCTCAGCAATCCTAGCAGCCTTCAGTTCACTAATCCTCTCGAACTCGGACTGAGCCTTCTCAAGTCGGGAACTGGTCGCACCAATGGGGGATTTCTTGAACTCTCGGGCAATAGCGGCATGAAGACTAGCCATCCGGACACAGCTCCGCGCCATATACTGAAAATGGTGCTCCATAGACACATCATCAGTAGAAATAAAAGTCTGAGGGAGAATATGCTGTTCAACCCAACCGAGAGCATCAAAATCCTTATCATTAAAACCCGCAAACTCTTGAGAGGTCTTCTGCTTCTTGGGAGGAGGACCCGAGGACGAAGGAGGAGATGAGTTACCGGGTCCAGAGGTTGGAGGATCCTGATTTATAGGTCGAAACTGGGGAGTCGGAATAGTCTTCGACCGAGTAGTGACACCCACAGTAGTCTTCTTCGGAGAAGATCGGGCAGAAGCCTCCCCAGCCTCAATATTTCGAGCAGCCACGGACTTCTTCGTCCGACGAAGGTACTTCATAGAATCCGCCTGAGAAGACATCTCTGCAAAAATAAAAGAAAAGAATCACCAAAACAGAAATTCCACCAAAACAAAACAAGCAAAAATACTAAAAAGATAATCTCGGAGGGTCGGGAACTACCTAACTCGGAACGGAGAAGGCTTGGATCCCCCAACATTTTCTTCGTGTCCAAGTGAGGTGCCCGACCCCATAAACTGCTTACCACACCCACAAAAGCCTGCTCCACCTCATCTAGACTCTCAAGGGTATACTTAGTAGACACTACTTTCTCCTGCCAACAAAGAGGAAAAGAAGGCTCCCCACTCTCATCTAAAAAGAAAGGTCGGACGTCTCCAGTAGCCCGGACCTTGAAATAGAAGTTCTTAAAATCATGAAAGGACTCATCATACAGGGTGCAAAACTTTCTTCCCTGGTTAGCCCTAAAAGAAACCCAAGATACCTTCCCCCTACCCGACCCTGGCTTTGTCAACACAAACAAGTAGGAAAAAAGAGAAATAGAGGGAGCAACGCCCAAGAACTGACACAAAAGTTGAAACAGCTTTAAAAACGCCCAAGAATTTGGATGGAGCTGCGTAGGAGCAAGATTACAAGACCATAACACCTCAGACTCCAGATCGGTAAAGGGAAGTCGGACGCCCAGCTTAGAGAAAAAACAATCATAAGCGTAAAAGAAAAGCTTCTCGGAACTATCTAAGGGCGGGAAACACACTCTCTCCTCGGAATCCGGGGCGACTAGTTCATAATCCCTCTCAGACTCTCTATTTTCACATATGCTACAATGCCTACGGAACCTAACTAAGTACTCAGAATCTACCACGGTAGGAACTCTTAGAGGAGGAAGGTCTACCCAATCAAGACCACACGGAATTTTAGTCGACATCGCTTGAAGAACCTTTCGAGACATAAAAATTCTTACCTACAAAGAAGAAATACAGCAGCAGGCAAAAAATCACATAAAGAAGACAACGAAAAACCATTCAGCAAGGCAAGAAGCAAAGACCCCACGAAAAAAGTGGGGCAACACAGAACAAAAACGCCAGGGAACAAAAAAAAAAAGAGCCCCCCCATATAAAAACAACAGCAATGGCGGCACCTCTTTTGGGGCAACCCAGGCATAAAGAAAAAGAAATAAGCAAGAGCCACACAAAGGACAGAAGCATACGATCACAAGAAAAGAGAAACACGGAAACAAACCTGGAAGAAGAAGCGAAGACGAAGAGCTCCGAAGCAAGGAGAACGAAACGACGGCACAGAGGAAACCCTGGAAAGACACACAAAGAAAGATTCCGGAAAGCAAAACAAAGGGAAAGAAGAAGCGGCGCTTGTAAAGCATAAGAAAAACAAAACGCAGAAAGGAGGAAAGGAGCAATAAATAAAGCCTTCACAGAGCCCGAACGGAAATCGAGGAAAAACGGTAAAATGCAATAAATGCAGGAACGGCCATTTTGAATTTTGAAAAACAGACTACTATGCCCGAGCACGACCTCCCAAAAAGGACGAACTCGGGCAGGGCACTGTTCATACCCTGACCGGGGTCCTCCAACTCGGCAAATTCGCAAGAGGTCCGACCTTATCCTAAAGCTCACACCTAAAGGTCGGACCTCGGACAAAGAGCAAGGAAGGCCCATCAAAAGGAACGCAGCCCAAACCTAAAGGCCGAAAAGGCCTGGAAAAGGCGGTTCCACAAAGATAAAGATAAAACTCCCAAAGATAAGATAAGATAAGAATATCTTATCCAGGGAAGATCACTGCCAACTACTATAAATACACTGGAGCACCCAGGTATGGCATTCATTCCAAATCTACACATATCTGCTTGGACCCATGCTAACTTAAGCATCGGAGTGTCATTGCAGGTACAACCACCAACCATTCTGCATACCAAGCTCGGGTCACCGAACCCCCACCACGGGCCTCTCCAGACGACCGAGCTGCACGTTTCAGGCAAACCCTCGGAACAGTCCCCAATTAGAGGTGTCCAGGGTTCTTAAGCACACTCTTTTTTTTTGCCTTGGATCACAACTTCATTCATTTTTTTTTCTTATTTTTTTTCCTCTTCTCTCATTTTTTTTTCATTGCTTTTTCTTGCTTCAAGAATCAATTTGATGATTTTTCATATCCTCAATAACATTTCTCCTTTTCCATCATTCTTTCAAGAGCCAACAATTTTAACATTCTTAAAGCAACAAGTTCAAAAGACATATGCACTGTTCAAGCATTCATTCAGAAAACAAAAAGTATTGTCACCACATCAAACTAATTCAACTAGTTTCAAAGATGAATTCGAAATCCTGTACTTCTTATTCTTTTGTGATTAGAGCATTTTTCATTTAAGAGAGGTGATGGATTAATAGGATATTCATAGCTTTAAGACATGAACCTTAAATTTTATTAATCATGAATTAAGAACAAGACTCAAAGATAGATATAAGATAAGACTAATAGTAATAGAGAACAAAAATTTAAATAGGCTCCTAATGATAGAGGTTATCACAGAGTTAGGACTCAACAACCTTGATTTTGAGAAGTGGATGCTCCCTCAACTTGAGGGGAGAGCTTCTGGCGTTTCAACTCTTGAAGTTCACGCCCCTGCTTTTCTTGTTCCTTTAGCAATTTGCAGAGCATGCAGTTCTGATTCTGCTGTTCTTCCTTAAGTTGCTCCATAGTTTCTTGCAACTTGGTGATAGATGCTTCTTGACTAGCGCAGTAGTCAATTTCAGGAAATTCAGGGAGGAACTCCTGTGCCCTCTTTTTGATAGACTTGTCTTGCATTTGTCCTTCCATTGAGTTCTTGGTGATTGGATGTTCAATGGGTATGAATTCATCTACTCCCATCTTCACCCCAGCCTCTTTACAGAGCAAGGAGATCAAGCTTGGGTAAGCCAGTTTGGCTTCAGTGAAATTCTTATTTGCAATTGTGTAGATCTCACAAGCAATCAGATGATGAACCTCCACTTCTTTTCCAAGCATAATGCAATGAATCATCACTGCTCTCTTGATAGTGACCTCAGAACGGTTGCTAGTGGGCAATATGGAACGCCCAATAAAGTCTAGCCAGCCTCTTGCAATTGGTTTGAGGTCTCCCCTCTTGAGTTGGTTTGGGACACCTTTTGAATTGGTTATTCACTTAGTTCCAGGGAGGCAAATGTCCTCTAGAACTTGATCCAACCCCTTATCTACTCTCACCATTCTCCTATTAAAGGATTTAGGATCATCTTGCAGTTGAGGCAATTTGAAGACCTCTCTTATTTTGTCCAGATGGAAGTAAATAACTTTCCCTCTGACCATGGTTCTGTAAGTATGGAAAGCAGTTCCAGTCATTCTCTGCTTATCTGTCAGCCACATATTTGAGTAGAATTCCTGAACCATATTTCTTCCAACCTTTATCTCAGGATTGGTTAGAACTTCCCATCCTCTGTTTCGAATTTGCTCTTGGATCCCCGGATATTCATCTTCTTTTAGATCGAATTTGACTTCCGGGATCACTGACCTCAGACCCATTATTTTGTGATAATGGTCTTCATGTTCTTTGGTTAAGAACTTCTCTTGATTCCAAAGACTCTTTGGATTATTCTCTTTTTTGCCTCTTGAGTTGGTTTGTTTTCCTTTAGGAGCCATGATCTTGATGAATCTTGACTTAGTGATCACGGAAAAGCACATCAAACTTAGAGGTTTGCTTGCCCTCAAGCAAAAAGAAAGGAAAGAGGGGAGAGAGGAGGAGAGCAAATTCGAATGGTGTGGAGAAAGGGATGGCCGAACATGTATTTATAAGGGAGGGGGAGAGATTTCGAAAATTTTGAAGGGGATTTGAGAAGATATGGAAAGAATTTGAGAAATATTTGAGTTTTTGAAGAAGATTTGGGAAGGATTTGAGAGAGATTTGCAGAATGATTTTAATTTTTTTGAAAATTTGAAAGTGAATGATGAAGGTTTGAAATGTGTTTATGTAGAAAATTATGGATCAGAACAGGAAAGTTTGAAAAAAATTTAATCAGAAAGCAAAATCTCCGTCCCCCACCTTTCTGGCGTTAAACGCCCAGAATGGTATCCATTCTGGCGTTTAACGCCCAAATGCTGGCCATTGTGGGCATTTAACGCCCAGCCAGGTACCCTGGCTGGCGTTAAACGCCAGAATTTCCTTCATCACTGGGCGTTTTGCTAAACGCCCAGGATGCTGCACACCTGGCGTTTAACGCCCAAAATGGCACCTTTACTGGCGTTAAATGCCCAGAATGGTGCCCATTCTGGCGTTTAACGCCCAAAGTACCCTTTACTGGCGTTTTTTTTCGCCAGCAAGCTCTTTTTCTCTGCTTTTTGCACTGAATCCTTCTGTAACTCTGTGAATTCCTTCAATTTTGATATTTTCCCTTTGAGAATATGTATCAAACTTTGATTAAACAAAACAGATAACCTGCTGATGACTGGGTTGCCTCCCATCAAGCGCTTCTTTATTGTCTTTAGCTGGACCTTCACTGAGGATCATTCAAGCCTCAGTTTTGAGCATTCTTGCTCAAAATTGCTTTCAAGATAATGCTTAATCCTCTGTCCATTAACAATGAACTTTTTGTCAGAATCAGTATCCTGAAGCTCAACATATCCATATGGTGACACTCCTATAATCACATACGGACCCCTCCACCGGGATTTAAGTTTTCCTGGGAACAATCTGAGCCTAGAGTTGAAGAGCAGAACTTTTTGTCCAGGCTCAAAGACTCTGGATGACAACTTCTTGTCATGCCACTTCTTTGCCTTTTCCTTATAAATCTTTGCATTTTCAAAGGCACTGAGTCTAAATTCATCTAGCTCATTTAGCTGGAGTAATCTTTTTTCACCAGCTAACTTAGCGTCCAGGTTTAGGAATCTGGTTGCCCAGTAGGATTTATGTTCCAGTTCCACGGGCAGATGACAGGCCTTACCATACACAAGTTGGTATGGAGAGGTTCCTATTGGAGTCTTGAATGCTATTCTGTATGCCCACAGAGCATCATCCAAGCTCTTTTCCCAATCCTTTCTACGGGCAATTACAGTTCGTTCTAGGATTCTTTTTAGTTCTCTGTTAGAGACTTCAGCTTGCCCATTTGTCTGTGGATGATACGGGGTTGCCACTTTGTTGCTAATTCCATATCGGACCATAGCAGAGTAGAGCTGTTTATTGCAGAAATGAGTACCCCCATCACTGATTAGGACTATGGGAACACCAAATCTGCTGAAGATGTGTTTCTGGAGGAATTTCAGCACGGTCTTAGTATCATTAGTAGGTGTAGCAATTGCTTCTACCCACATAGATACATAGTCCACTGCCACAAGAATGTAAGTGTTTGAGTATGATGGTGGGAATGGACCCATGAAGTGAATCCCCCATACATCAAACAATTCAATCTCTAAGATCCCTTGTTGAGGCATGGCGTATCCGTGAGGTAAGTTACCAGCTCTTTGGCAGCTGTCACAGTTACGCACAAACTCTCGGGCATCTCTATAGAGAGTAGGCCAGTAGAAGCCACATTGGAGGACCTTAGTGGCTGTTCGCTCACTTCCAAAATGTCCCCCATACTGTGATCCATGGCAATGCCATAGGATCCTTTGTGCTTCTTCTCTGGGTACACATCTGTGGATCATTCCGTCTGCACATCTCTTAAGGAGATATGGCTCATCCCATAGGTAGTACTTGGCATCTGAAATTAATTTCTTTCTTTGCACCCTGCTGTACTCCTGTGGTATGAACCTCACAGCTTTATAATTTGCAATATCTGCAAACCATGGAGCTTCCTGAATGGCAAAGAGTTGCTCATCTGGGAAAGTCTTAGAGATCTCAGTAGAAGGGAGGGACGCCCCAGCTACTGGTTCTATTCGGGACAGATGATCAGCTACTTGGTTCTCTGTCCCTTTTTTGTCTCTTATTTCTATGTCAAACTCTTGCAGAAGCAACACCTATCTTATGAGCCTGGGTTTTGAATCCTGCTTTGTGAGTGAGTACTTAAGAGCAGCATGGTTAGTGTACACAATCACCTTTGATCCTACTAGATAGGATCTAAACTTGTCAATGGCATAGACCACTGCAAGTAACTCTTTTTCTGTGGTTGTGTAATTCTTCTGTGCATCATTTAGAACACGGCTGGCATAATAAATGACATGCAGAAGCTTGTTATGCCTCTGTCCCAACACTGCACCAATGGCATGGTCACTGGCATCACACATTAGTTCGAATGGCAATGTCCAGTCTGGTGCAGAGATGACTGGTGCTGTGACCAGCTTAGCTTTCAGGGTCTCAAATGCCTGCAGACACTGTGTGTCAAACACAAATGGTGTGTTAGCAGCTAGCAGGTTGCTCAGAGGTTTTGCAATTTTTGAAAAATCCTTTATAAACCTTCTGTAGAATCCTGCATGCCCCAGAAAGCTTCTGATTGCCTTAACATTGGCAAGTAGTGGTAATTTTTCAATTACCTATACCTTTGCCTTATCCACCTCTATTCCCTTGCTTGAAATTTTGTGCCCAAGGACAATTCCTTCAGTCACCATAAAGTGACATTTCTCCCAGTTTAAAACCAGGTTAGTCTCTTGGCACCTTTTCAGGACAAGTGCTAGGTGGTTAAGACCGGAGATGAATGAGTCTCCATATACTGAGAAGTCATCCATGAAGACTTCCAGGAATTTTTCCACCATATCAGAGAAGATGGATAGCATGCATCTCTGAAAGGTTGCAGGAGCATTACACAGACCAAAAGGCATCCTCCTGTATGCAAACACGCCAGAAGGGCAAGTAAATGTTGTTTTCTCTTGGTCTTGAGGATCCACTGCAATTTGGTTGTAACCTGAATAGCCATCAAAAAGCAGTAATAATCATGACCAGCTAGTCTTTCTAGCATTTGGTCTATGAATGGTAAAGGAAAATGATCCTTTCTGGTGGCTGTATTGAGCCTTCTGTAGTCAATACACATACGCCACCCTGTGACTGTTCTTGTAGGAACCAGTTCATTTTTTTCATTATGAACTACTGTCATGCCTCCCTTCTTGGGGACAACTTGGACAGGGCTCACCCAGGGGCTATCAGAAATAGGATAAATAATCCCAGCCTCTAGTAATTTAGTGACCTCTTTCTGCACCACCTCCTTCATGGCTGGATTTAGCCGCCTTTGTGGTTGGACCACTGGTTTGGCATTATCCTCCAATAGGATCTTGTGCATGCATCTTGCTGGGCTAATGACCTTAAGATCACTTATGGACCACCCAAGAACTGTCTTGTGTGTCCTTAGCACCTGAATCAGTGCTTCCTCTTCCTGTGGATTTAAAGCAGAGCTTATAATCACTGGAAAAGTGTCACCCTCTCCCAAAAATGCATACTTCAGGGATGGTGGTAGTGGTTTGAGTTCAGGTTTGGGAGGCTTATCCTCCTCCTGAGGAATTTTCAAAAATTCTTTTGTTTCCTCTGGTTCTTCCTGATCAGGCTGAACATCCTTGAAGATGTCCTCTAGCTCTGATTCTAGACTTTCAGTCATATTGATCTCTTCTACCAAAGAGTCAATAATGTCAGCGCCCATGCAGTCATTTGGTGTGTCTAGATACTGCATAGCTTTTACAGCATTCAACTTGAACTCATCCTCATTGACTCTCAGGGTTACTTCCCCTTTTTGTACATCAATGAGAGTTCGTCCAGTTGCTAGGAAAGGTCTTCTTAGAATGAGAGTTGCACTCTTGTGCTCCTCCATTTCCAGCACTACAAAGTCCGTTGGAAAGGCAAATGGCCCAACATTGACAATCATGTCCTCAATATGCCTGATGGATATTTAATGGAGCCATCAGCAAGTTGGAGGCATATCCGGGTTGGTTTGACTTCTTCAGTCAACCCAAGCTTTCTGATAGTGGATGCAGGGATTAGATTGATGCTTGCTCCAAGGTCACTGGTGGACGAAATTGTGATCAACAATATTAGCTCTTTGGTATGTGCACAAAAACATTAACTCAGCACTTTCTTTTCACAACTCCGTTCAACTAACCAGCAAGTGCACTGGGTCGTCCAAGTAATAAACCTTACGTGAGTAAGGGTCGATCCCACAGAGATTGTTGGTATGAAGCAAGCTATGGTCACCTTGTAAATCTCAGTTAGGCAGATTAAATTGGTTTATAGATGAGTTCAAAAATTAATAATAACTAGAAAATAAAAAGGGATAGAAATACTTATGTAAATCAATAGTGGGAATTTCAGATAGGCGTATGGAGATGATGTGCTCCTCTCGGATCTCTACTTTCTTATTGCTTTCATCCAATCCTTCTTACTCCTTTCCATGGCAAGCTGTATGTAGGGCATCACCGTTGTCAATGCCTACATCCCATCCTCTCAGTGAAAATGGTCCTATGCTCTGTCACAGCACGGCTAATCATCTGTCGGTTCTCAATCAGGTTGGAATAGAATCCCTTGATTGTTTTGTGTTTGTCATCACGCCCAGCCTTCAGGAGTTTGAAGCTCGTCACAGTCATTCAATCCCAAAATCCTACTTGGAATACCACAGACAAGTTTTAGACCTTCCAGATTCTCATGAATGCCGCCATCTATCTAACTTATACCACGAAGATTCTGTTGGGGAATCTAAGAGATATGCGCCCGGCCTAAAGTAGAACGGAAGTGGTTGTCAATCACGCGCGTTCATAGGTGAGAATGATGATGAGTGTCACGGATCATCACATTCATCAAAGTGTTGTGCAACGTATATCTTGGAATAAGAATAAAAGAGAATTGAATAGAAAGTAATAGTAATTGTATTGAAACTTGAGGTACAGCAGAGCTCCACACCCTTAATCTATGGTGTGCAGAAACTCCACCGTTGAAAATACATAAGTGAAAGGTTCAGGCATGGCCGAAAGGCCAGCTCCCAAACGTGATCACAGGATTCAAAATACAATCCAGGATGAGATTATGATAGTAAAAAGTTCTATTTATAATAAACTAGCTCCTAGGGTTTACCATGAGTAAGTAATTGATGCATAAATCCACTTCCGGGGCCCACTTGGTGTATGTTTGGGCTGAGCTTGATCTATCCACGAGCTGAGGCTTTTATTGGAGTTGAACTCCAAGTTATGACGTGTTTTGGGCGTTCAACTCCGGATCATGACGTGTTTCTGGCGTTTAACTCCAGACAGCAGCATGTACTTGGAGTTCAACGCCAAGTTACGTCGTCAATTTCCGAATAAAGTATGAACTATTATATATTGCTGGAAAGCTCTGAATGTATACTTTCCAACGACATTGAGAGCGCGCCATTTGGAGTTTTGTAGCTCCAGAAAATCCATTTCGAGTGCAGGGAGGTCAAATTCCAACAGCATCAGCAGTCCTTTTGTCAGCCTTCTTTCAGAGTTTTGCTCAAATCCCTCAATTTCAGCCAGAAATTACCTGAAATCACAGAAAAATACATAAACTCATAGTAAAGTCCAGAAATGTGAATTTAACATGAAAACTAATGAAAACATCCCTAAAAGTAGCTTGAATTACTAAAACTACCTAAAAACAATGCCAAAAAGCGTATAAATTATCCGCTCATCACAACACCAAACTTAAATTGTTGCTTGTCCCCAAGCAACTGAAAATCAAATAGGATAAAAAGAAGAGAATATACTATAAATTCCAGAATATCCATGAATATTAATTATAATTAGATGAGCGGGACTTGTAGCTTTTTGCTTTTGAACAGTTTTGGCATCTTACTCTTTCCTTTGAAGTTCTGAATGATTGGCTTCTTTAGGAACTTAGAATTTTGGATAGTGTTATTGACTTTCCTAGTTAAGCATGTTAATCCTTGAACACAGCTACTTTTGAGTCTTGGCCGTGGCCCTAAGCACTTTGTTTTCCAGTATTACCACCGGATACATAAATGCCACAAACACATGACTGGGTGAACCTTTTCAGATTGTGACTCAGCTTTGCTAGAGTCCCCAGTTAGAGGTGTCCAGAGCTCTTAAGCACACTCTTTTTGTTTGGATCACGACTTTAACCACTCAGTCTCAAGCTTTTCACTTGGACCTTCATGACACAAGCACATGGTTAGGGACAGCTTGATTTAGCCGCTTAGGTCTGGATTTTTATTTCCTTGGGCCCTCCTACCCATTGATGCTCAAAGCCTTGGATCCTTTTTACCCTTGCCTTTTGGTTTTAAGGGCTATTGGCTTTTTCTGCTTGCTTTTTCTTTTTCTTTCTATTTTTTTTCGCAAGCTTTTGCTATTCACTGCTTTTTCTTGCTTCAAGAATCAATTTCATGATTTTTCAGATCATCAATAACATTTTTCCTTGTTCATCATTTTTTCAAGAGCCAACAATTTTAACATTCATAAACAACAAGATCAAAAGACATATGCACTGTTCAAGCATTCATTCAGAAAACAAAAAGTTGTCACCACATCAATATAATTAAACGAAATTCAAGGATAAATTCGAATTCATGCACTTCTTGTTCTTTTGAATTAAAACATTTTTCATTTAAGAGAGGTGAAGGATTAATGGAATTATTCATAGCTTTAAGACATGGTTACATACTAATGATCATGAAGTAAAGACACAAAACATTGATAAACACAACATTAAAAACCGAAAAACAGAAAAGAAAAAAGAACAAGGAATGAATCCACCTTTAGTGGCGTCTTCTTGAAGGACCAATGATGTTCTTAAGCTCTTCTATGTCCCTTCCTTGCCTTTGTTGCTCCTCCCTCATTGCTCTTTGATCTTCTCTTATTTCATGGAGAATGAAGGAGTGCTCATGATGTTCCACCCTTAATTGTTCAACATTGTGGCTCAAATCTTATAAGGAAGTGTTGAGTTGTTCCCAATAGTTGTTAGGAAGAAAGTGCATCCCTTGAGGCATCTCAGGGATTTCTTGATGATGAGCTCCCTCATGCATCTCTTGAGAACTGTGAAGGGTCTCTCTTGCTTGCTCCATCCTCTTCTTGGTGATGGGCTTATCCTCTTCAATGGAGATGTCTCCTTCTATGATAACTCCAGCTGAGTAACATAGATGGCAAAAATAGGTGAGGAAAGCTAGCCGGCCATAGGTGAGGGTTGTATTTTGTAGATTCATTGGAGATGACCTCATGAACTTCTACTTCCTCTCCAATCATGATGCCATGAATCATGATGGCCCATCCACAATAACTTCAGATCGGTTGCTAGTGGGAATGATGGAGCGTTGAATGAACTCCAACCATCTCTAGCCACAGGCTTGAGGTCCAGTCTCTTAGTTGGACTGGCTTGCCTTTGGAGCTCTCTTCCATTGAGCTCCTTCCACACATATGTCCATTAGGACTTGGTCCAACCTTTGATTAAAGTTGACCCTTCTAGTGTAGGGGCGTTCATCTCCTGCATCATGGGCAAGTGAAACGCCAACCTCACATTTTCCGGACTAAAATCTAAGTATTCCCCCGAACCATTGTGAGATAATTCTTTGGACTCGGGTTCATACTTTGATCATGGTTCCTAGTGATCCATGCATTGGCATAGAACTCTTGAACCATTAAAATCCCGACTTGTTGCATGGGGTTGGTTAGGACTTCCCAACCTCTTCTTCGGATTCATGTCGGATCTCCGGATACTCATTTTTCTTGAGCTTGAAAGGGACATCAGGGATCACCTTCTTCTTTGCCACAACATCATAGAAGTGGTCTGATGGCTCTTGGAGATGAATCTTTCCATCTCCCATGACTCGGAGGTTGAAGCTTTTGTCTTCCCTTTCCTTTTCTAGAGGATTCTCCGGCCTAAGTGCCATTGATGGTAATGGAAAAACAAAAAAGCTTATGCTTTTACCACACCAAACTTAAAATATTGCTCGCCCTCGAGCAAGAGAAGAAAGAAGAGAAGAAGAAGAAGAAGAAAATATGGAGGAGAAGGGGAAGTGTTGTTTCGGCCAAGTGGGAGAAGAGGGAGTAGTGTTGTGTGAAAATGAAGTAGAATGGAAGGGTATTTATAGGGAGAGGAGGGGAGTGTATGTTTGGCCATTTAGGGTGGGAAAATGTTTTTGAATTTAGAAGGTAGGTGGGGTTTATGGGGAAGAGTGGATGGATGTGAGTGGTGAAGGGGGTGATTGGGAAGAGGAATTGAGGTGATTGGTGAAGAGTGTTGGGAAGTGTGACATGGGGAAGAGTAATCACAAAAATAGGATTAGGAGGGTAAGGTGGGAATATAGTAGGTGGGGATCTGTGGGGTCACAGATCCTGAGGTGATCCTGTGGGGTCCACAGATCTGAGGTGTCAAGGAATTCCATCCCTGCACCAAATAGGCATGTAAATTGCCTTTGCACACCATTGGCGTTTAAACGCCGTGTGGTGCACATTCTGGGCGTTCAACGCCATGTAAGCATGTTTCTGGTGTTGAACGCCAGTTTCATGCTTGTTACTGGCGTTCAGCGCCAGTTTTTCTTTTTTAGGCACATTCCTGGCGTTCAGCGCCAGAATGTTGCTTGTTTCTGGCGTTCAGCGCCAGAATGATGCTCTGTTCTGGCGTTGAACGCCAGCCAGATGCATCTCACTGGCGTTGAACGCCAGCCTGTGCTTCCTCCAGGGTGCGAATTTTTTTCTGCTGTTTTTAATTTTTCTGATTTTTTTTTTCGTGACTGTTTTTAATTTTCTGATTTTTTTTTTCGTGACTCCTCATGATCATGTACCTAATAAAACACAAAATAACAATAATAGAATAAAATAAAAATTAGATAATAAAAATTGGGTTGCCTCCCAACAAGCGCTTTTAATGTCAATAGCTTGACAGTGGCTCTCATGGAGCACAAGGTGATCAGGTCAATGTTGTGTAGTCCCAACACCAAACTTAGAGTTTGGATATGGGGTCTTGACACCAAACTTAGAGTTTGGTTGTGGCCTCCCAACACCAAACTTAGAGTTTGACTGTGGGGGCTCTTCTTGACTCTGAACTGAGAGAAGGT